>NW_020884915.1:1602151-1616162 GCF_003945725.1 Corapipo altera
CATCTTGTCCATGATCTGTGTTAAGGGTTTCACACAACGTCCAACACCTCCTGAAGCCCTTGAACCCTCTCTCTGCAGGCACACAGCCATGGGTCCATGGCAGTACATGCCCCTCTGTTGGTCAAGCATCCAAGGAGATGTCTGTGTCATCTCACATATTGTCCTGTGAGAGTGTCCACCTAGAAAGAGTGTACAGAATCATAGAATATCGTGAGCTGGAAAGGACCCACAAGGAGTCCAACTCCTGGCCCTGCACAGACACCCCAACAATCCCCCCCTGTCCCTGAGTGCGTTGTCCAAACACTCCTTGAGCTCTGGTAGCCTTGGGGCTGTGACCACTGCCCTGGGGAGCCTGTTCAGTACCTAAACACCCTCTGGGGGAAGAACCTTTTCCATGTATCCAGCCTAACCCTGATGCAGCTCCAGCCGTTCTCTTCTGTCACTGGTCACACAGCAGAGATTGGAACTGCTCCTCCACTTTCCCTCATAAGGAAGCTGCAGACCCTGATGAGGTCTCCCCTCAGTCTCCTCTTCTCCATGGCAAACAAACCAAGTGACCTCAGCAGCTCCTTTTATGGTTTCCCCTCCAGGCTCTTCACCATCTTCATAGTCCATGGTACTCCGTGGTGTCCATCACCAAGGATGGATTTCCTGCACAGGGACACTTTGAAAGATTTCACAGAATCCCAGGCTGGTTTGAGTTGGAAGGGACCTTAAAGCTTATTTTATTCCAACCCCTTGCCATGGGCAGGAACACTTTCCACCATCCCAGGTTGTTCCAAGCCCCATCCAACCCGGCCTTGGGCACTTGCAGGGATGGGGCAGCCACAGCTTCTCTGGGTAACCTGTGCCAGGTCCTCACCACCTTCACAGTGAACATTGTCTTCCTAATAAATCCACTTTCAGTGGATGCTCTTTGTTTCCCTCATTACCCTGCCAGTAAAGGCTCCATCTCAGAACTACACTGGGCTGAGTGCTTAATATTCACCTCCTTCCATCCTTCTCCATCCCATTTGCATGCTGCAATTAAAGAAAGTAGTCTTGTTTGCATAGTGCTTTAAAAATGTTTCTGTCAGCAACAACACTGGGGTTTGAAGAGCGCTATCTCTCTAAGAGCAGAGCTAACTAATTGCATAAGGGTCACACCATCTGCTGCTAAAGAAGTAAATCTTCAGATGATGAGAAGTTAGGATTTATGGAAAACCTCCTGACAGGGATGGCTCTTGCTTGGGTGTTTGCTTTATTCACGTTTTCAGTTGTTTTCTGTTAATTTGGTGTGCTTTGATTTTTTTTTCCTTTTCTTTTTTTCTTTTTCAAAAGGGAAAAAAGAAAAAAAATAATTTTAAAAAAATTTGGGAGAGACTCTGCAGAAGGAAGGGTACATTTCTCAAATCCAAAAGCTGTATTTTTTTCCTGTATTTTACTCTGAGAAGCATCAACATACACCTTATTATAAAACTCACAGAAGCACAGAATAATTTAGGTTGGAAAATACCTCTGAGACCGTGTAGTCCAACCATTCCCCCAGCACTGCCAAAGCCATCAAAAACCCATGTCCCCATGTGCCGCATCTGCATGGCTTTTGAATCCCTCCAGGGGTTGTGACCTCACTCCTACCCTGGGCAGCTGTGCCAGGGCTGGACAACTATTTCCATGAAAAAATTTTTCCAACCTAAACCTCCCCAGGTACAACTTGAGGCCGTTTCCTCTTGTCCTGTCACTTGTTCCCTGGGAGCAGAGCCCAACCCCCACTTGGCTCCACCCTTCTTTCAGGTATTTAATTAATAGCATTGAATTAATAACATTGAGTTAATAGTACAGAAGTAGAAAGGGATTACCTGAAAAAAACCCAGCTTTTAAATTTGGTCAAAAGTCTTCAGCTCAGGCTGTCCTCAGTTCAATTCCTGCACAACTCCTCTCTCCTGGAGCAGTTGGACATAAACCTCTTTCTGTGACCACTGTACCTCTGCTTTTGGCTCTTTCCAAGCAAAATGATAAATCCTGTGTATAAATTTGTATTATTATGACCACGTCATCCTCCTCAGTCAACCAGGTTTCCTGTGGCTGTGCCAGGGGTGGTAATTAGTCACTTTGTCCAGTGACCCCCTGGCAGACCTGGTTGGGTCAAGTTGATATCCCTGGTCTGTTCGTTGCCAAAGATGGTTCAATAGCAGTGGCTTTAGCACCTGAGCTTGTCTTTACGGGTACAAAACATATCAATTTCTGCAACAATAAATCTCTAAAATCACATGCTATGTGATAGGAGAACTGTATCTGTCCCACTGATGATGAATGAACCAGAAAGATGCAAATTTTATTTGCATCACAGTAGATTTCTGGACTTGTGTCCGTGGAGAAAAGTAAATAAGTAAATAAATAAATAAAATAAAAGCCTTTTGTCAGTCAAATTATTTGACTGGAAGCCCAAGGGTTGAGAAGAATGTGAGGTGGCAATTCTAGGTTTCTATTAATTTTTCAAGAGAGAGATGAATTTTAGCCAAAATTTTTTCTTGGTCACTGTAAGTTAATCAGTGCTGTCCCTTAGCTGAGTAAATTAGGTTGCCCAGAGAAGTTGTGGATGCCCCATCCCTTGAAGTGTTGGATGGGACTTGGAGCA
The DNA here is from genome assembly GCF_003945725.1 of Corapipo altera. Classification (NCBI taxonomy): domain Eukaryota; kingdom Metazoa; phylum Chordata; class Aves; order Passeriformes; family Pipridae; genus Corapipo; species Corapipo altera. The sequence continues at coordinate 1,604,769 of NW_020884915.1, forward strand.
ACTTCGTCTAGTGGAAGGTGTCCCTGCCCATGGCAGTGGCTGCAATGAGATGAGCTTTAAGGTCCCTTCCAACCCAAACCATTCTGTGATTCTATAAATAAATGGAATTTTGATGGCAACTTCAATAAATAATTGAATTTTGTCCATTGATTTAAAAAAAATTAGTGTGTCCTTTTTCTCAGGTGATTTTTTGTGCAGAGAGTACATCATGTGGGTGTCAATGTGCTCATTTATGTCTCCTAAACCCTCCCTCAAGGTTTCTCTCAGAAATGAGCTTGACCAATCCCCCAAACTGAACAAATCAGAGGGTAAAGTTTGTGATAATCCCAGAGGTAGGAAGCTGAGAGCAAAAGCTCAGTTTTCTGGTTTAGATGCCGACACACAGCCAGGGAAAGGTTTTTAACTTTTCATTGTCAGCAGAGGAACATTTGCAAGGATTTTTAATCCAACCTGGGCAATACAAATGTGCGCCCTTTTCAAAAATACACCAATATATTTTTTTTTCCCCGAGAATTCACTGACTTGAAAAGCAGTTGTGATGAAGGAATATTTAAAGTGGAATTTTTAGCTGGTGTCTATGATTTTGTTATATTCATTTTTGGTAAAAGGCAACTGGGAAGTGACGCGATGCATAAAAGAACAGTGTGCTGGGAGCTGGTGTCTACAGGAATTTAAAAAACTCCCCTCTCAGATTCTCAGTGAGCCATACAGTGTTTTTAATCAGGGGAAGGAAGGAATTAATATATCCACATTCCATAAACCTTCATTTGTATTGTCGATAACAATAGTTAAAAATCTCAAAGCTGGAGCAAACCTTATTTAAACAAAGAATCTGTCAATTCTGCTGATGTTTTGTTTGAAGATGCAAATTTAATTGCAGGAGTAGATACTGCAGACATTCAATACTCACAGACAGTCTGTGTGTGATTCCTGCAGATCTGTCCCTTCATAACTGTAGCTTATTGTGCAAGAGTTGGGGGTCTGCAAAATATATTAGTTTTCATATTTGTGTTCAGGAAATCACTGCTCTTCTGCATCAGGGGAAATGGCAGCACAAGTACAGACATTCTATAAAGTATTTGCTGGTTTTGTGCTCACTCAGTGGATGCTTTTTGGATCAGGTACCTGTGAAAATTGTGTAGAGGATGATTCTTAGATATAACTCTGGCAATCCCCCTGCCTCCTGTTCTACCTGGCCTCAGCTGCTTTCCACCTCGCCCCTCTGAGTGCTGATACTGGGAATAAATGGGGTGAAGGAAAGGGCACTGGCAGGAGGAGAGTGGAAATTCGAATGGCAGCATGTTAGGAATTCAATTCTGGTGTATTTGTAATTAAAAGTCATCAACTGAAACACAACAGAGCAAATCTTTGCTAAAAATGATCATTCTACAATTGTTAAGGTTGTAAAAGACCTCTAAGATCACCAAGTCCAGTCAGTAGCACCACAATTTTCACCACTAACCATGTCCCCAAGTGCCGCATCCACATGTTTTTTGAACAGTTCCAGCAGTGGTGACTCCACCACTTCTTTGGGCAGCCTGTTCCAATGCCTGACAACACTTTCCATGATTAACACAGTGTTTAAAAAATGCAGTTGTGTTAGGAGAACTTTCTCTCATATAGGTTTTCTAACAACCTCAACTGCCACATTTGGTGTTAACAACCACAAAGTTTTTCTCTGCTGGAGTAAGCACATTATAACCCTACATGGAAAGTTTAGACTTTTGCAAGATGTTGATAAGTTTGTAAAGTGAGGGGCCTGGGGGATGTGATGACTGGTTCACACATCCTCAATGTGTTACCTGTGCAAGGCAAAAGAGGAGCAGATCAACCATGTCTGGAGTTTCCCAGCTTCACACTGGTGACTTTGGAGTATCAGGAGTCATGAAATCATGGAATGATAGAATGTTTTAGATTGGAAGGGACCTTAAAGACCATCTCATTCCACCCCCTGCCATTGGCAGGGACACCTTCCACTAGACCAGGTTGCTCAGATTTTAATTTCTGAATCCTTTCATGATTGTTACCAAACTCACACCCATTTCCAAATGCTCTGTGTGATGTTCAGCACAAAGCTTTTCTAACTTCTCTCTCATCTAGCCCTGAAATGTGACTCATTCATACTGGAGAAGGCAATTTAAAGATTGCAGTAGGATCCCCTGGAGTGAGCTGGATATCTCCTGTGGAGAAATCAACACAAACCAGGCTACTGGTGAATCCTCTCTAGACCACTGATGCCTTCCCACATATTGACCTCTATTAAAAATGGCTGGAAAAGTTCTGACAAAACGTTTTGCTCACCAAAACCAAAGAAACCAACCCAGTGTACCTTGTGGTCTGTGACTGCCTCCAAAGAGCTGAAATGAAAGCTCTAAAATGAGGCCGGTGCTAAGGGTTAAAATCTTGATGACACCAATTCGCTGGAAAGCTCCTTGGACAGTCCTGAGCTGAAAACATGCACCACTTCATTCTTCAGCACGAGAAGTAATATTTCATATTGTATTTTGGACATGATGTCCATTTTTTGGCTCGGCTAGGAAGTCAGAAATTGTTTTTAGATTTCCTCCTTGGCATTCACAAAGTTTTGCCTAAAACCCTTGGAGACTTGCTGAAAGAGATTTATTTATGTGCCTTGCAAGGCGCTTGCCAAATAACTTCAGCTTCATGTTTTTTAATAATTTTCTAAATTTAAAAATTAATAAAAAGACTAAACTCTTGGTTTACTCATTATTAATTATGAATTTTCCCATCTATTCTGCCTTAAATATCAAAGATAAACAAAAGCTAAGATTCTGCTAGGGAGATAGAAATGCTGGAAAACTCTCAATCCTTCTTGTGTGAATGGGGGTTGTGGAGTGTGTTCTATTATTTTGTGAGTGACACTTTCTCCAAAAAGTGTCAAAATTTGGAGACTTCCTTTTGAAAGAGCTGTTGGGTAACTCCCTTCTATTAACTTTTGAAGTAGTTTTTTGGAAGTGTTAGAAGGAAAAAAAAAGTAGTTCTGCCTTAACAAAAAGGCCACACTTTATGAACTGTGATGTTTTTCCTTTCAAAGTAGGAGGAAAAAAGAGTTAAGTAGGGATAAGGCCATATTTGTCCTCCTCTCCCATATATCTGAAGAATCTGTGAGATTTCCTCAGCAGAGCTGAGGACATTGAGTCGAAATTAGGTTTTATTTGTAATGTAAGTAGTAAAAGAATAATTACTATGGTTGTTCTGTGGTTTCAGAGCACTGTGGTCTCCTCAGAAGTCTGGGACAGGCTTTACCATGCCCATTTTGAGTTTGTAATTTGATTTTTTTTATGAAGTATTTGGCTTAATTGAAAGGTCAGTTAAAACATACTCTGTTTGTATCAGTCATACCTAAATCATCACTGGCTTTCCTTGTACCTGAGCCTGTTGTGCAACCTATAAGGGGTGATAGAGGTGATACATGTTTATATCTACTGTGCAAATGAGAGACTGGTAATGGCACAGCAGTATTACTTGCAAGCTTTTGATAGGGATTTTAATACAGCCACTGGATCAAAAAGCAGAACTGGAGCACTGGAGGGTGTCCATGGGTATCCTGCACTAAGCTGTGTGGATACAACACCCATGTTGAGCAAACTGTTTATCACCAACTGATGTGAGTTCTGGAAGCAAAACAGACCAGTTACCCCAAAACTTGCTCCCAGTGTGCTCACCAGGCTCAAGGAGTAGCTCAGGTACTAAACTATGCCTCTAGTAAATTAATTTTAATTGGAGTAAAAAAATAATTAGAGAAAATGGTTTGCAGAAGTGATTTTCTCCAGTTCTTCCCCCCCCCCCCCCTTAGTTTCTTTAAGGCATAAAACATGTTGAGTTGATCCTGTGTGTGCTCAGATCTTTTCCTTTCCTCCAATCTAATCCTTCTTGCCACTCCCCAGCTCCAGGCTGAAAACAACTTGCAGAATGAGGCGCCTGGGAGTGCGACCAAAGTGGAGGGAGGGGAAGTTGTTATTCCAAACTACTCCCCTGGCCCCATCACGGCGTGGCTGACCCAGGATGCTGCTGCAGAAGGAGCTGGTTCCTCCAGTGGGCAGGAGGAATCCGTGGCTCACTGCTGGTGGGTCCCAAAGTCAGCAGCTGGACTTAGTTACTGGATTGAGTCATAACTGAAGGCAACAGAGAAATAAGTAGGAAAAGAAATAAGCCAGGCTAAAATCAAGCTTAAATAATGTCAGCTATCCCTCTTTGGATCACTGTTGTTTTTTTTTTCCCACTGAACTTTGTTTTGCTGTGGAAGGATATTGCAACCACTGTCTTGTTTTCCTTCTCTCCCCCCTTTTACTATGTAATATAAAAACAAAGGAGTATATTGTATTAATATGAATACGTGCCAGGGAGAGCTTTATAGGGTCATTAATACATTTCTTGGGAGGTCAAAAGACATGAAACCGAAGGGCTTGTGCCTCACAATAAAAGTGAGGCATGTATTGTTGGCCCAGGAAAACATGCCCTGGAGTATAATATTTGTGTATTTAAAAAAATTATACTGGCAGAAAATCCAAGGGCAGCTGCAGAGCTTTGGACTGTGTGTAAAAGGAGTGACACAGGTGAGGGCTGGAACTGAGGTTGTAGTGGTGGGAATATTGGGCTTTTGCCTCTTTTTGATTCTTTATGAGGTAGAAAAAATTGTCTTAACCATTTAAAAAACATTTTTCTCCTCAAGTGTGTGTGTTTTTAGTTTTTTCTTTAAATATGAGAGACTCCTGCCACCTGTACACAAAGCTCTGGATGCATGAACAGGATATCCCATGAAAACCCTGGAGAGAGGGAAGAATTAACCACCTAATGCTACAGCTGAAGTTCAGAAAAATCTAAGTTAAGGCAGAAAATATTGCCCGTGTCCCAGGCCAGACCAACTGCTCCTCTCTGGGCTGTGCTGGGAATGAGGTGCTTCCCTGTGCCCTGGTTTGGGAATGGAATAGAACTGGCAAAAGGGATGGGGTGGCCTCAAGCTTTGCCTGGGGTTTGGTGCTGCCTTTTGATCCTCCTCTGCTCGCTGGAGCAAGGGTATTTCTGAGTAGGGATTTCTCAAGGCTTTTACTCATAAAAGACAGAATAAACTCAGTAGAGAGAGAGGTCTCCTGGAGAAGAACAGTGACAGACACACCTTCTCCATTATTTTTCCATAAAATTTATTTTATTAAAAATATAATAAAATATAAATTTATATAATTTTTTATTTTGAAATAAAAATCGACGATGAAAACTTGCGAATTACAAATGTATTTGTAATTAAAATTTTCTAATTTGTAGCTACAGATATAAATATTTGTAACTGCTTTCTTCCTTCAGCTCCTTCAGATCCTTAAAAAAACCCTTTCGAATAACCCTAATTTTGCCTTCATATTTGCACCACCCCTTTGCTGGTGAAGCTGAAGCCTATGCAGATTTTTAATCCCTTTTTGAGGGAATAGTGGAAAAAACCACCCTAACTTTTAACATCATCTGGTCATCTTGATGCTACAGAAGAGGCAATGAGTGTGTTATTGTCCTGTCAGTGGAGTTCAGCACAAGGACTTCTGCAGGAACACAGGGCTGTCCAAATTGAGCCTATTCCACTGCCATAAAAAGTTGTAACTGAATGTTTGCTTAACCCCGTGATGAAGCTTTTCATTATCTTACCACTAATACACTACAGCAAATGGAATCATTAGAGTACAGCAGCATTCAAATGTAAACATTTGAATAATTTACACTCCCAGCCACTGTTAAATAAAAGGTTTCAATCTCCAATGGAAATCTGACAATAAATATTCATTTCTAATTTGCAATAAGTAAACTTTATGACTTTTAAAAGCCTTTATTTTCCTAAAGTGTAATGGCAATTTTGACACTAGGGCACATTTGGGATTAAAATTTTCCCTCTGGTCAACAGAACGATGAAGAGTCATTATAAAATTAAAAGCTAGAAATAATTGCAAGTGTTACAATTAGGAGCAATTTTGGGATCTTGATGTACTACAACCAACAAAAGCTTTGTCTTTTCCGTGTTGTTTTCCTGAGAGATGTGAAAAAACAGAAGTGGAGGGAAGGAATTGCCTTGCTGGCTGCAGCCTGGGACTGGAAGGGTGCCAGCACTGGAATAATTTTGTGATAGAGGAGGCAATAAGGAAGGCTCAGGAATGCCATTTATAGGCTCACCTTTGGAAAAGAAGGTGAGATTTGCAGGGAGGAGTCAGTACCTGCAAAGCCTGGGAGCACCCAGTGTCCCCACGATAAATGTCTCTCTCGGTTTCCTCTACAAACTTTTATTTTCCGAGGTTTATGGGCCTGTAGTAAAAATCCACTCAGAGTTTACACTTGGTTTACACCAGGTCTCTGTCTACCAAAGTTTATTTTAACAGCATTTTTATGTGGCTCTTCTTCAGGCTGCTGGAGTCGGACAGGACGCCATGTGCACCGGCCTCCGACGCAACCACGTCTTTTTACCGCCAGCATGATTTCTGTGGTCAGTGAGATCAGATGGGTCAGAATTATAAGCACAGGCTCCCAGCACAATTAATATTTCTTTTTTCAATGTGATTTTAGCACATCGTTGTGGGACAGTAAGAGTTTCATAAAATGCAGAGCTGCGGCCGCACAGTAAATGTGTCTGTGAGACACTTCATCAGAGACCTGCTGTTCCTTGCCTTGCTCACCTCACCCAGTGCTCTGTGTCCTACAGGGCCACCACTGGCATACAGAGCAATGGATTTTGGAAATTATCTTCACTTTAAATCCTGTTCTGGTTACAGTGTTGGTGATGGGCTTGAGGCCAAAAGGCTGCTGTGTAATGCCCTTTCCAGAGTTTATAATTAGTGATTCTGCTCCTTATGTGATACATAAATATCCATCCTGGAATATTGCTGCACTGCAGATCCCAGCAATGTTCATTTGTCTGAGTTTTAGGTTGGGCAACACAAAATCTCTTTTCATCTGCTTTGAATTTGTGAGCATTTAATTGATTGTGTGCTTTGAGTCTGAAGCTCTTGATCTGGCTCATCTGTGCTGATCAGTATTTTTTATACTGCATCACATCTTCTCTTATGGGTTTCCTTCTAAGGTATAATTGTTGTCTACCAATCTCTTTATATTTCATTAATAAATAGATTTCCAACCCTCCTTTGATCATTCCTGTCATCATTCTTGGAGCTCCTGGGATTTGCACAGTGCTGTTTTCTTAACACAAAGTAACCAACACTGCAGTCAGCAGTCCAGAACAATCTCCGCTGTTAATTTATATTCCTTAGGATAGTTCCTACAAAAACTTCTGTCTAATGTGACTGTGTGGTCCTGATTAACATCAGTAATCCCTGTGATAGAGGAGTTCAATACTCACTGAACAACTGTATGAAGGAAAGAAGAGAGAAGAGAAATAAAAAATAAAGTCTTTTTTTGGTTGTTCATGAGTAAAAGCCATCAGATTTTCCACAGGGGATTTAAAACAGAAATATCGACACTTTCCAAATCTCCTACACTTAATTTTCTTCCTGTGCTTAGGTGGAGGAATGTTTGTTCTTTGCATTGGTGGATTTTTGCACAGTAATGAGAGATGAAGGAGAGGGAGGGGGACTACAAAGGATGGTCAGTTGGAGAGAACCTCCAAAGGACCCCCTGCCCTTCTCAGCAGCCCCCCATGGGCTCCCTGCTGGGGAACTCAGTATTAAGGGGGAAAGTTTCATTGTTCCATTTACACTTCTGTGCTACAAAAAAAATTTAGAGGGGACTGAAATCTGAGACTTTGGAGAGGTTGAACCCACTGACTGATGAAGGAGAGGACAGATATGGGGAAGTCTCCTTCGTGTCAAGATCCTTTGCACTGCCCAAGAGTGGGCCCTCACTGGGATACCACGTGACACCATCACTTTAATTCTGAGGGGGTTTGGCAGGAATCCGAATTGGTGTGGCATCCAAATAGTGCCTGACTGAGGTGGGGCAGAGGAATGGACCAGGGTGAAGCATGTGCAGGGCATGTTTCCACTCTGCACATCAGTTTGTCCCACTGCTGTGCTTTGGGATGTGGTAGATTGACTTCTTTAGAAAATGGTAAAATAACACAAAATATTTTAAGAAACTTCAATTATCAGAACCCACTTCCTACATGCAGGTATGTGTACTCATAAAATCATAGAATCATAAAAAGGATTAGGTTGGGAGGGACTTAGAGATTATCCAGTCCCACCCCCCTGCCATGGACAGAGACATCTACCACTAGATCAGGTTGCTCCAAGCCCCGTCCAACCTGGCCTTGAACACTTCCAGGGATGGGGCAGCCACAGCTTCTCTGGGCAACCTGTGCCAGGGCCTCGCCACCCAAAAATGCTTTATATGCGTATATATCTGCAGTTCTGGGAGTGGAAAATCTGTTGTTGGACTGTCAGAGCCATGGTTTGGTGGGACAGCCGTAGGTACCACACCTGACTTCCATACACTGAGCTTTGACTGATCCATGTGTGACACCTCTGTGTTTCCCTCACCAGAAACATATGGAGAAGCAGCAGGATCAGAGGACTCTTGAGTGTCCCTTCACGCAGCCTTTAGTGTGCTCTGGTCCAGAGGAGGGGCCCCATCACTGTCATCTGTTGTCTGTGTCAGCCACAGAATAGAGGTGGGCATAAAATACTGTCTTCTAGCACCAAGCAATGGATTTATTGCAGAAAATACTTGGCTAAGCCAAGGTACTGCCCAGAACCATGTCTTCTTTTCCCTGTTTTCTGGTCTCCTCTTGCCCTTCTGCCTTTTGGCATGTGGAACTAGAATATACGTTAGGAAGGCAAGATGTGTGAATTGTTTTCCTTTTAGAGCAGCTCGCCTTTATTGAGATGCATTTGTTATCCTGGACTCCTGAGAAACACCTTGCCCTTTTCTGCTCTATTTTCCATTTCTGTCTCTTCTTCATCCCTAACTTTATTTTCTCTTTATTTTCCTTCTCCACTTTTTTTTTTTCCTTTACATCTCCTTCCTTTCTCTACCCCTGCTCATCCCTCTTCGCATCACTCACTTGATTTAAGGTAGGGAGAGCACATGCGAAGAGAATTGCCACGTACAAAAGTTAAAGATATATATGGGATCCTTCATAATGTGGTTCACTCAGGCTGGTGATAGTGAAAAGGTATGTTTTCCCTGAGCTTGCCAGCAGTGTAAACCATTCAATTGGTAACATAATACGTTTTTATGGTCTCTGTATAGCGATTTTCCATTTAAGTGTAAGTTAAATTGATGAATTCACATAGAGGCATAGAGGAAAGTTTTTCCTTTTTCTTTTGTAGTATAAATTCTCCATGAACACTCATGCCCTCCATTGTGAGTGGGTTTTCCTCCCAACCATACATGAAATGTGCCCTTAGGTTCTGTTACAAATAGGTTTACACTGCTGTGGATGGCTGCTATAAGCATTACGGTCTTGATCCTGCACTCATTGAAATCAATGGCCACATTTCCCTTCCCTGCAACACTGGAAGGTGTTCTGGGTATAGAAAAGACCTCATGGCCATGTTTTTGAAGGGTTTTGCATCTGTTTTGTGAATATAAGTTGTTAGCTGGATCTGCTCTACCTGACAGGACCAAGATGGGGATCAGTCTCTTCTCACAAGTAACCAGTGACAGGACAAAATGAAATGGTTCAGGTTGAGCATCGGGAGGAATTTCTTCGTGGAAAGAGTGTTCAGGCATTGGAAGGGGCTGCCCACGGAGGTGGTGAAGTCCCCATCCCTGGAGGTGTCCAAGGAATGACTGGATGTGGCACTCAGTGCTCTGGGCTGGGTGACAAGGTGGAGATCAGGCTCAGGTTGGACTTGATGGGCTGGGAGGGCTTTTCCAACCTTAATGATTCTCTCATACTATTGTTTTGTAACACACAGCATTCCCATTTTGGTGCTTGCACAGGCAATTACTTAAGAATTTTTCTTTGTAGGTTCATCAATTACAGAGTTTTCAGTCCTGTTCCTGTTGGCTTGGGAGATCTGTCGCTTGAGCTCAAGTCTTTTCTCTCCATGAAAACTAAACAGCCCTTTTGCTAGGTGTGTTATAGAAATGGGATCTTCCACATAAATAGGAGTTGCTGCGGGGATTGGCATTTGTTGGTCAGTGGGTAACAGAATTTCTCAGTAACTTTGCTGTTGCAGTGCCTGCCTTTCCCAGGAAATGTAAAATGCGACCGTTTGTGCTCTTAAACAGGATCAGCAACAGTTTCAAAGTGTCTGGTCACATTTAAACCAGGCTAAGCTATAATTCACCTGTCTTAAATACATTAATGAAACATATTTTCTGCACTCTGTTTCCTAAGAGGGACTCACATATTTATTTTCTGTGCCGGCAGTGCTGTATTTCACATGAATTCTAATATTTCAGTAGTGGGCAAGGAATCCTCATTCGTATGGATTTGAGCTGCACTTGGCTGAAAGGTGCTATTGGAAGTGAGGGCCTGCATGTTTACACAATATTAGCTAAAATATTGGATTAATCTTTGCCATGCCTCATAATGAGCTGGCCTTGGCATGTCCATGACCACAAGTTTCAGAGGTTCTACTAATGTGACTCCAGGTCACAGACATGTCTAAGCAAATGTTAAAATCTATCCTGTGTAAGCACCTGGTGAATCCATTATTATTCAGAATAACCTTTAGCAGCTTTTTAGAATCACTTGAAGTTTAGGGCATGGTGAAGTAATTCCCTGAACTTGGATGGATTCTTGGTGGTGAGTTGAAGCATCACATCTGGCAACATCTGGGCTGGAGCAGAAGAAGGGGAATGGCACCAGCCATCCTGGATTCAGGATGTAGATGGATTCCTAAGGATGTTGGTTAATTGCTTTGCCCCTCAAACAATTGATTAGGGAATGATGAGTTAATTCAAGCAACCTGAGCAACCTGTTCTGGTGGAAGATGTCCCTGCTCATCATAGAGGGGGTGGGCTTGATGACCTTTAAAGGTCCCTTCCAACCCAACTATTCTATGATTTTCTGATGATTTCTGCTAACACACTCTTCAAAATGAAAGAAAACTCATGAACATTTGTCTTGAGACACAGGAAACATTTGACCCAGCCCCACTTTATTGGCATGTTGGCCAAGTGGGGTCTCAGGGTTACCTTTCCCAAAACTTTTGTGCTGTCTGTGTACCAGAACCATGCTGAAAGTGGGTCGCTCCTTTGTTTTCAGAGTGAGAACTGAGTTTTGTAGCGTCTTTGGCATATCAATAAACCCAGCAACAATAAAAAGGAACAGTGTTCATTATACTGCTGTGTGGGGAGTTTCTTTAAGAGTTGGGCCCTAAATGGTTTTTAATCCCAGGATGCCCTGATTGTGATAATGTGGAGAGGCAAAGCAGGCATCAGTTATAAAATCATTGCAAATATGAGCAGAATAAAATATGGTCAAAAAGATCT
>NW_020884915.1:1616172-1656806 GCF_003945725.1 Corapipo altera
TTTAAATACAGTCAGTTTTAGTAATTTTTTCTGTTGTTTGCCTTAACTGCTTCCTAACATCGTAAAAAAGCCTGCAGCACTCAGGTGGAAAGAAAAAAAAACTCAAGTCAACAAAAAAAACCTGCACCAAGCCGACTTAAAGAAGTAAAAGCTGTAAAATGTAAGATATGGCACACCTATAAACTATAATTTTGCTTTTCAGCCGGCAAAAGTGCTGTAGATCTAAAATTACAATAAATCTCCAAATGTCCAGCATTGATTACTTCAAGCTTGTGGCTTTAATGGACAACAGAGCAGCACATTATGATGCCATGATTAAGGAATTGTGGAAAAGAGGGAGAGTGATTTTGGACTTTATTTTGGCACCTAGCAGAGCTCAACGTTACCACAATTATTGGTTTTCTGAAATATGTCCCTATGCATTATTCTGATCAGATTACTTGCATTGCACAATCCTCTGGTGACTAAGAGGACAATAGCACAAAATAAATCTCTCTCTGAAATTTAATCTCCATGTCTGTAGACTGGCAAGAAGAACATCCACATCCTTCTGATAAGAAGTTGTATATTTTCCTGAATGGTGGTATATTTTTGTTTTATAATTGTCCTTAATGTAAATTCTCCGGTAAGAAAGCAGTGATGTCAAAGATCTCTGAGGAAAGAAGGGTTGAAATATGGGTGAAGTGTTCCCATAAGCTCAGCATGAAGAAACCCTAATTTTCTTAGTAAACTACAGGGGCGGGTGCATTCAGTGGCTTACAGAAATCATTAACCTTTCCCCTATTATTGGTTCTCAGTGTAATTTGTTTGATAATCTTCTTCCTTGGTGAATAGCAGTTCAGCTTATCAGCTAATAAAATATCCTCTCGTGCTTCTGCAACGTTTGGCACATGGTGGATATGATACAGATGACAGCAAAGCAAAATTACCTGCTCTTTTTGAGGTGCACCCCTAAGCCAGGGATTGGGAAGAAGCCAATATTTATGGACTGAAGGGTGAGTGTGTGTTTATTATTGCTCATCCACTGAGCTCCGTGGACAAGCCAGAGAATAATTGTTATATTAAGGAAGCAGAAAATATGCTGACTTTTAAGCAGCTGGCTTTCACTTGCATGGGGTCAGAAGAAAACCTTCATAAATGTGCAGGTGCCCCCTAATCCTTGAGACACCCACCAAACACTTTGGACTTGTACCGAGATCAATATATTTATAGGCACATGTTGGGCTGTGTTTCTATGACTGATCTCGGATGGGTGTCTGCCAAACATAGGTATGAATTCTGCTAGGACACATTTTCTGTAGTGCCCTGAAAGCTGCAGTTTCCTGTGTTGGTTTTTAGAATCAGTGGATTTGGATTAGCCTGTGGGAAGCACCAAGTTTCATGTCAGGCTGGCATATGGCTCCTCTTGGCTGTGACTCTCCCCCTCAGGCAGCCCCAGCTCAGTCCCAGGCTTGTGCAATGTGCAGGGCAACGTTGTTCTTCACAGAATCACAGAACATCCCGAGTTGGAAGAGACCCACAAGGGTATCAAGTCCAACCCGCACAAGACCATTCCCAAGAATAATTCGCTGTGCCTGAGAGCATCATCCAAAAGCTCCTTGAGCTTTGTCAGCCTTGATGCTGTGCCCACTGCCCTGGGGAGCCTGTTCAGTGCCCAACCACCCTCTGGGGAAAGAACCTTTTCCTGAGATCCAGCCTAAACCTGCCCTGACACATCTTGAGGCCGTGGGGTCCTGGGGGTCCTGTCCCTGGTCCCCACAGAGGGTGGGGTCCTGTCCCTGGGGTCCTGTCCCTGGTGCCCACAGAGCAGAGATCAGGGCCTGCCCCTCCTCGTCCCCTCCTGAGGAAGTTGTAACTGCAATGAGGTCTCCCCTCAGTCTCCTGTTTGGGACTTGAGAATGAAATATGCATTATTTTTAAAAGAAGATCAGGATCTATAAGTTGGCAATGCTCCAAGGCAGCACCATCCAACAGCACTGAGTTGGTTTACACCTGGTCAAGGCCTGATACTTGTGTCCATACAGAGAAGCCTCATTTTTGTACCATTTTGGACTAGGTTTAGTGCTGGGTGTTGTGCCCCAGGAGCTCTGTGGATGCTGATGTGCAGCACCATGTGTTCTGCTGCTGGAGAGGTCAGAGCAGCTGCCAGAGGCACTTCTTGGGTGACTTTGCTCTCCTTTGACATTCCCTCAAAAATCAGAGCACTAATAGCTGCTTGTCCTCAGTTCTACTGACCTTGTGTGGGTTCGGAGACTAATCTGTGATTGGAGTGTGATGTTCTCTCTGGCACACTGAGTTTCCTTTTTATGTCTTTCTCTTTCCTCCAAGATTATTTTCCCCTCTTTCTCTGCTCTACTTTGTTTCCAACAACTACATTTCCATCAGTTTTCAGATTTCACTGGTTAAGAGTATTGTAAAATATCAGTTTGGAATAATTTTGCTTACACTCTCTTAAAATTTACAACTAAAAATCTTGATGGTATTTTTCAATCTTGTTGAATAGTTTGGCATTAATTATCATGGACTGTACCTGCAGTTGATTAATATTTCTCTTCCTCCCTCTTCCCTTACCTCCCTCCCCCTCTCCCTGTTCCTGCTGCAGTGATTTAGGCTCTTTCCTGACTTCTTGCAGCTGCACAAGCAACGATGTTGCTCCACAGCTGGAGGAGTGACTGTCCTGTCCCTGGACGTGTCTGCTTGATGCCATCTCTCCAGGTTCACTGGCACGTACAGGGTACCTTACACGAAATGAGTCACCACTGTCATTCTTCATTCTAGTGTGAATTAGGTGTATTTCAGACCAGAAAATGCAATCTGAGCTGTTTTCTATGTGTCATTTTTTAGAGACAGTCTGTGAAGAAGCAATGATAAAGAGCAGGGGTGATAGTGCTCAATTTTACCTCTTCCAGGAGTGCTAACGGAGAGAGCAACCATCTCTTTATTCACTGACTCTTCTGGCATGGAAAGATCCCAGCTGACGACATTTTTCCATATGCACTGCAAGCAGCCTGGCATTTTTGTAGTTCAAACCCTGCTCCTTTTAAATTTCATGGTGGTTTTGGGCATAGAATGACAGGGCAAGGGGAATGGCTTTGAGCTGAGAGAGGACAGGGTTAGATAGGATGTTGGGAAAAAATCATTCCCTGTGAGGGTGGGGGGCCCTGGCACAGGTTGCCCAGAGAAGCTGTGGAAGTGTTCCAGGCCAGGTTGGAAGGTGCTTGGAGTAACCTGGGCTAGTGGAAGGTGTCCCTGCCCATGGCAGGGGGTGGGACTGGATGGGCTTTAAGTTCCTTTCAAACCAAACCATCTGTGATTCCATGATTCTATGAAAACAGGTGTTGGGGGGCTGTGTTACTTTCTGTGATATCCGGATTTGTCCAGGATCCAAATTCACTTTGTCCGCTCCAATATTGCCCAGTTTACCTATTACCTACATGTGTGAAAGAATCCAGGTGCCTCCTTGTCCTCTTGGAATGGAAAATCTGCCTCATTTATCCTGTAGAATAAGATTTTTCTGCAACCAACACAGATTGTTTATCAAATGTTTGTTTAAAATAAAAAACGTGAAGACTTTTGTATCAGGAAACTGTAACTTTCTTCTGTTATGATAACAAAGGTGTTGCGGAGTGAAATGATGCTGCTGCTTAAGTTGATTGTAAATCATCCTTTCAGCTCAATAGGATAGAGTTTCAAATGCTACATTTCTAGGAAAAAAGAAATGTTTTAAGTAAATATATGAGTATATCAAAATACACATGATGTGACTGTTGCTTTTCTTGGTTGTTTTAGGGTATGGTCTTGTTCATGTCATTGAAAAATCTTTAATAGATATTATTTATAATTATATTTTGGTTTAATCTATCTTAAATGTGAACCTTCAATGAAGAAAGGTAATATTTATTCCTTCAAATGATTTTAGTACTTTATAATAGTAATTTACTGGTCATTAAGGAAGAAATTGAAACTCAGAAACAAAGGGAAAATGTCTAGATAAAATATTACTGTTGATTTCAGTACTTTGCACCACTCAACATTCAGGTTACTTAATACCAGCTGGACTTTTGTGACTGGTTCGCTGGCAAATATTCAAATCACACAGAACTGTGTGCTTAGTTTTGTCATAATTTCTGGTTAAATGTGTTTCACAGTACTTAAATTGTTCAAGGTTCTTTACTAATCTAATTTTCCAAAATACCCAAAGTGGGCTGAAACTTAGAAATTCCCAGCAAAGGTTTCAGTAGAAATATTTTATAAGTTCCCAGAATTAAATATACAAAGCTGATGCTTAAAAAATAAATCAGCTAAGGGAAATTAAATAGTTTTTTAAGATCTGAGTTTCCAAAGCCTTAGAAAGCTTGAGTACTTTATCTAAGAATTAGATAATTCAATGGCAAAAACCACCCAGATTTTACGTATAGGTGCAGGCAGTGGAACAGTCTTGAAAATGCTTGAGCACAGCAAGAGTCAAGATGTATCAGTTAGATGAAGGCATTGTGATTGGTACATTGGAATGAGGAGAAGACCTTCAGAGGTGTCAAAAAAAAAAAAAAAAGAAGAATTACAAAGGGGTGATTTAACAGCAATTCAGAAGCAGAAGTAAGTTGTTTGGTTTTTTTTTCCATTTTGTCATGAAACATGTTGGAGTATGAGTACGTGCATTTCTGTCCAGAAACGGTTGCAGAGATGGAAAGAAAAAGGAATTGAAATTGAAACTGAAATTTTAAAGCCCACTTGATACACAGATAGACCAAATTTAATAAATATTGATCAGCCTAATATACGCAAATGCAAGAGCCACTGTTGTTTGACTGGTTTGGTGGTTTGGGTGGGTGGTTCTGGTGCTCAACCTAATTTAATCTTTTAAGGCAAACTAGCAATTGAAAGTTATGCATTTCCGACTCTAGAGAAGGGAGACCTTCTTGCTCTCTACAACTACCTGAACAGAGACTGTAGCAAGGTGGGGGTCAGGCTCTGCTCCCAGGGAACAGCGACAGGGCAACAGGAGATGGCCTTTAGCTGCACCAGGGGAGGGTCAGGTTGGACATCAGGAGGAATTTCCTCACTGAAAGGGTGGTCAGGCATTGGAAGGGGATACCCAGGGAGGTGGTGGAGTCCCCATCCCTGGAGGTGTCCAAGGAATGACTGGATGTAACACTCAGTGCCCTGAGCTGGGTGACAAGGTGGGGATCGGGTGCAGGTTGGATTTGATGATCTTGAAGATCTCTTCCAACCTCAATGATTCTGTGATTCTTGCCTGCCTGACTCTGGCCCTTGAGTGTTAGTCCTTTTGACTCGCTGCCTCACTCACCCAGGCTTTCTCTGCATCTATAAATTCACCAAGGCCAACTGTGAGGGACACACTAAGGCTGCCTGGGGATACGTGTCCTTGTTATTGCTTCCAGCATTTGCTGGGGACATTTCATGCAGTCAGAAAGGGGACACTGGCCGTGAGCAGGAGGAAAGAGCACATTCAGTGTGCCAGGAGAGTTCTTGTGGCTGTGGGAGCACGAAGGATGAGAGTTGATAGCACACATCCCCTCAGAAGGCAGGGAGGGGGCTGAGTGGGAAGCCTGGAGATGAGGCTGCCTTGGCCACAGCCCAGTTGAAGCCCAGGAGATGGCTGAGTTCGGTGGCTGGGGATCAAACCTGCAAACATGGAGCTGCTCTTGTGCCAAAACACACCTCGTCTCAAGCCAGGATGGCTCAGAGATGAATCCCAACTGTCCATGGCTGTGTGTGGGGGGACTGACACGAGCAAACTGCCAGAGGGTTTGGTGCTGGCAGTTGTTCCGAGCCCTCCAAGGTCAGGCAGTCAGCGGGCTTCATTCTCCGACATCGCTTCCCTAAAGCTTGATAAGCACACTGGGAAAATCTGCAATAAAGTGACTACCAAGTACTATGCAGATACTAATTCCCTTATCGTTTGCTCCTATTTTAATCTCCATTTCATTAGAGGAGAAAAAGAGGAAAACTGGAGGGTTTTATCAATCTTCAAACATCAAACCAATGGCAAGGCTGGTCCACGTTTGGGTTTTCCATTGATTGCTCTATTATTTTGGCTATGCTGATTTCTCCAGCTCTGTATTGCCAGCTCAGAACTCCTCTGCTCTGTTTTTGCCAAGGCAGGACACAAATCTCTGGTGCAACGCCCCAAGAACGAGTTATTTAACAAAACTTACTGTGCAAAATGAGACCTTTCAGTGTTTCCTCAACTGTTTATCTTTGGCAGCTTGTTGGTTTCTTGTCCCTGAGCCTGAGTTAGTCACGGGGCAGCAATGAGCTCATCGGAAGTAAACAGGGCTTGTTGCTGTGCCGGTGCCACCCACCCAACATCCCTTTGTGTTACCAAAGGTTGTAAAACATTCCTAACAGGATTTTTTTTTTTTTCTTTTTTTTTTTTGGAAACACATCCAAAAAGGAAAAAAAATAAAAGAACAATGCAGAGCGTAGGCGAGCAGAGCGTCGTCCACCCAGACAGTTTAACCCTCGGGTCAGTGTGTTTGTGTTTCACTTATTGGGCTGTTAATAGATTTTCTTCATTTGTGCGAGACATTGTGAATGATGTGCTGAGGCCTTTCCATTCCTTCACCGTGGTCCACCTGTAAGAAGAGAGCGTTAAAAGCTGCTGGAGTTTCTACCTCTTGACAACATCCCAGCTGTAGACTAGCAATAGCAATCCTCCCGTGGCAGTTTTAATTATCGGCCCTGGCGATACCATCAGTAAGTGTGTAATTACGTGTCACTTTCCTGGCTGTTGGGTATGAAAAGTGGAACCAGTGAGATGATGATCGTTGAAGCTGTAGACTCATATTTAAACAATTCAAAATGTGTAACTGGCAGTGTCATTAAACAGAGAGAGTCTGACCCCAGCTGTCAGTTACTTTTCCTTATGCAGATTTTTTTTCATGCTGTCTGTCAAAAGAGCTCCATGGGCTGAGATGGGACGGAAGAGGCAGTGTAATGCAGGAGAGCTGCTCTCCTCCACTCTTGCCAGGGTGGTCTTTTACCCTAAATAAATACTGCTGGAGAGATTGTAAATAAACGTCCGACCACGCAGGAAATTATATAGACTTTGGCGATGAATAAACAAAGGGAGACTATCAAACAGATATTTGAGCCTTCCAAAAATATGAATAAAATCGGACTCATTACCCTGAACTTCAAGAACAAGGCTTATGGTAATTTGGGGGATTCATTACTGGAGGATAAAAATGGAATCATTTTCATTTCTCCGTTTCCACCACAAAATTTTTGAAGCCACAGTAGATAAATGAATGACCTGAAGGTTATTATTATTATTTAAATCTCTATATGTACACACACACATATATATATATTTATATATATGAGAGAGACACTCACACAACCCCCCCTTTTTCTTACATATCTACAGGAGCAATGACAATTTTTGAATATTGCTTTCATAAATATTAGAATATGGATCCCTTTCACTTCAACTTCAAAGTCAGCAGATGTTTAAGGTGTGCAAAGTGCTAGAAACTTGTCACCTGGCCAATATATGCTAAACAGATGGGAAAAAAATAAATATATGTGCATAGGACTAGGTAAGTAAAGAATATTCTTTTCTGTAAATTGAGTCAGAAATTCTCAAATGACAACTCTGCTGTCTGAAGACAGGCACAAGTGGTTTAACTGGGAATTTGGAGCTGGCATTCCAAGAGTTAAGTATGAAAAGACAAGGAAATAAATGTAATAGTGCTTTAAAAAAAAAAAACAACAAACAAAAAAAAGAGGTTGGAGGTTAAATAAACATTAATCTGTGAAGAGAGAGAAAAATGTTTCTTTAATTTTTAAAATGTTTACACTTCTCAGAATAAAGCCAAGTTCCAGTTGCAAACAAATAAATTTCTCTCATCCCCATAAGACACTTTAATTTAAAGCTTTGGAGTTCACGTTGACTCCGGCAGCAGCAGTGGAACAACAGAGACACTCTGGATGCTCAGCCTTTGAAAAACCACAGCATCACACCTGCTTTTGCAGATTTTAAGGAGAAATATATTCATTTTGTGTGTGTGTGTGTGTGTGTGTGTGTGTCTCCATATCTGTATATAAAAGCTTTGCATATATTTCTTGTTTCAAAGACAATGCCACGGAGCAGCGCATACAGGAGTGCAGGCTATATTAATTGCAGCACTACTTTCATACTTGAAAGTAATAAATAGGCACATATTAAATCCTCTAAGGATTAATTTGTATTTTATCAGCTGTGAAAAGGGCAATTTTTTACATATCCAGACTTAAGAGGTAGCCCTATTAGCCCTTCATTGGAAAACAAATTCTGCATATATTTTGTACCAGGGCTTTTTCTTTTCTTTCTTTTTTTTTTTTACTCATTTTTTCTCTTTTTCTTGTCTTTTTAAAACTGTTCCTTGTAGCAAGTGGTTATGTAATTTAAGGCTGGGGAGGAAATGAGCTGTTGTGTTGCAGACAGACCAACTCTGCCACGAGAAATTCGGGTGAGCAGCAAACAGAAAGCCCCCCCCAAGAAACCTCCACACTGTAACACATTGAGTGTCTCACTTTTCCGTGGCATTTGAAATACACGGTGCTTAAGGTCATTCGGTTTTGATGCATCCATATTAATGTCCTTGCAGATCTCTTCAGAGCTCTATTTACAAATTATTTGCTTTTACCACTAACGAGGAGGTGCCGGGGAGCCCCCCCGGCCGCGGGCGGTGCCGAGGAGCCGGTTTTTGCATGAGAAATAAGCACCTCTCTTTGTCTTTCATGGGCTCGTCTGTAGGGTTGAGTATTTTCAAGTTCTGTTTCTGTCCTACTTGCATGTTTGCTGCAGGCGATGTGCATCACAGGGAGGAGGCAGTCCCTTGGGGAGGCCCCACTTTTCTGCATTTAGTTGGTTGCTTTGAAAGCAAAGGATGCTAAAAAAATTAGCTCTCTTTTAGGAGTGTGGGATGACTTGTGCACAACAAACAGATCCAGAGTTGAAGGCTCCTATGCTTCTTCTTCTTTTTTTTTTTTTTTTTTTTTTTTTTGGAAGGCAAGTTAGGATTTTTAAAAGGACACTGACAGTTTATTTATGCCCAAAATTTTGAAGTGCTTCCAGCGGATGAGGAGTTGGAGCCTGTGTCTATCCTGAAAGAGGCAGTGGGACTTAGCAAAGCAGAGCCAGCTGACTTCTAATGCTTTGCAGAATTAGAATCATTATGAAATCATCAAGGCTGGAAAAGACCTCCAAGATAGTGGAGCCCAATCTTAATAGCCTGGATCCTGAGCTCTATCCTTTGATGCTGGGCTTCTCCCATGTTTCCCATGTATGCTCTGTCATTGCAGTTAAAAATTGGGGTGCACTTGCTGTTGCTTCCCAGTTTGGAATCTGGAAACCAAAGGCAGGTCTCTCTTATTCCAGTTCCCCCAGAGCCCAGGTCCTCCCAGGTCCAGGATACACCTCACTTCAAGGGTTCATTAGTCCAAAACTCCACAAAAATATTCATTAGTGCATTTTTATGAGATGAGTAATGAAAATGTTGGCTTACAAGTGATTTTCTCTCTGAGTTTGAAACGAAGGTGAAGTTTTCCTGAACAGTGTGAGCTGGATCACTGTACACTTTTATTAACTTGATTTTCAAAATGCTCTGCACATTTCCAGTTCATCTGAATTCTTCTTTTACGTAACTGATGGCAGTCTGGGGAAAAATATTGGTTTCTGTGGGTTCTTGAAACAAATCTGCTGTTATCATCTGTGCTGCCTCTACCTGGGTGCCTATTTGAATAGTGAAGTGATTGTGGACAAAACACTATCTTAGGCGTGTTCTGTGGGGATGGTCACCCCAAGAGTTGCTTTAGCACTGGGACAGCTGAAAGGCTGCTCAGTGAAATCACTGTCCTCTGCTTCTCCTCCCATTGTCAAATCATCCAGAATTCACACTTACTGTTGGGATCCACTAAATAAGGCAGTATCACCATTGTGACCTTTATTGTTAACTGTGAAACCAAAATTCAAAGCAATATCTTGCTAATAGTAGCAGGCACTCCAGGATTTTCTGCTGGAGAGAGAACTGCTGTTTTAAGGCAGTATCTGAACACGGTTATGGGAAAATATCTATTTTTGCCTTATGAGACCAGCACAAACACTTCTGTTTCGGTACTGAAAGAATAAAAACAAGTTTTACTACAAAGATAGTAATTTTGGATATAGTAGAATAAAATCCAGTGGAGTGTGGGGCTGGGGTAGTATTTCCTATATACAATTCTAGTAAGGAAGTGAAGCTACAATAAAGCACGTTCTGCTGTGGAAGAGCAGTCAGCTGTCTCATGATCTCAACATCAGGAGAGGTTTAGGTTGGATACAGGGAAAATTTCTTCATGGAAAGGGTTTTCCAGTCTTGGCACAGGCTGTCAAGGGTAGGGGTGGAGTTCCCATTCCTGGAGGGATTTAACAGCCCTGTGGATATGGTACTTGGGGATGTGGGTTAGTGGTGGCCTTGGGAATGCTGGGAGAATGTTGAACTTGATGGTCTTAGAAGGCTTTTCCAGCCTAAAGAATTCTGTGATTCTATGTGTTTTCTTCATAAACTCATTTTCTTTTTATTAAATTGGACCAACTGGTAGCATCTTATGAATGTTTTAGGACAAACTGCACAACTTTTTTACTTTATGAAGAGCCATGGTGGCTTATTTGCAGTGTCCCAGTGCTCCCTCAGCGTCTGTTCCTCAGTGGGTGACTTCCAACTTTGCCAGCCTTCCCAAAGCCATGGCTTATTTCCCCCTCTACTTTTCTTCCTGGCAGAATGATGGAATGCTGTCATGGTGGTTGCCCTGTTGCAAAAAACCAGCAAAAACTAAAAAAAAAAATCTTTGCTTAATATTGAAAACTATCTTGAAATTATGAAGCAGGAGATGTACTTTGCTTATCGCAGTGGAAACCTATTAGACAAGTACCCCTGGTGCATGGAAAATATATGCTTTTAACAGTTTTAATCCTTTATCAATTATTCATATGGGAAGGTTTTCCTGTATTTGTTCAGTTTGTTGGATGGAATAGCAAGCACGACTTTATTTGTCTAACAGTTTTGTTCCAACTGTATCCGATAAGATATTTAACACACCCAAACATATTTAATTTAAGAAATAAAGAGCCATTCTTTCTGTGGGGTTTTACACATCATTCTTCTTTATTACGCCAGGTTTTGCTCATCATCCCATGTTCTTCCTCAGAGGACAGAGACAAATAACTGTTCTCCACAAGGACAATGTGTGTGTTGAATGCATTTTAAATGCTGCACTTTGTTATGATTGCAACCAACATTTTAAATATGCTGCAATCAAATTCCAAAATGACACGAGAAAAATGACATCAGAGAATAAATCTATTTGGCTGTGCTGGCAACAGGAATGGTGGAGCTGGAACATGCTTAGCTTGAAAGTTAAAGATTGAGTACAATGTTTATTTTATTTGCTTAAGAGAGGCAAGTCTAATTCATCCCTGTTGTGGAAATCAATGGTGTTACAGTATAAATATACTCTTCAAATATATTTGTCATATTACATGCGTTAAATAGCATTACCTAAATACAGTTTAGCTTTTAAATATCACATGAGATTACTGATTTGCTTTTACATTGTGCTGGGTTTGTTTAAACTATTCAGGGGTCTCACCCATGGCATACATAGTAATTCTCCCTATGTAACTGTGTCCTGGAAGAGGGAAACCAAAGTCAAAGGAGCTTCCTGGTAGAATCTGGGAAGTGTATAACTGGCAAAGGCTGATGTAGCAACATTTTGTTTCTCCTAAATGGGCTTCCAGCTATGCTGGAAAGTCCCTCGAGTGGTCATTTACTATATCATGGACTATTTCCTTGTGTTTCTTACAGAAACAGAGGAATATGAGCTATGGAATGAAGGATCTTGGAGGAAAAAAAAAAAATCCCATGGAGCTTCTTGCTAAGAATGGTTCAGGTTTTGAGAAGGAAACATTTTTATCCCAGTAGGATCATCCATCCCTGGAGTCTATTAAATACTTCAGGAATTTCTGGGCAGAATCATGCTGCTTTCTAGCTATGCTTTAAGGTATTGGCTCCTGTTAATGTTGGTATGAATATTCTTTATACATCTTGCTGAAAAATTCCCCTTAAAGAAAATAAATGATATCTTACATGTAAAGTTCTTAAGTGACTGTGACTGGGATGATGGATTTAACTTGTCTTACATGAAAAAAATAGTAGGAAATAAAGTGGTATTTAAAAATGGGATTTGTTTGCCTTCAAAACTGTAACTCTAGTTTTCTCCAAAGGCTTGGAGCTGAGCGAGTGTTGTCTGGGTAGGAAAATTTCACTTAAAGGTCTCTGAACTGTCCCAAACTGAAGTCCATTCTCATCCATAACGTAATTTAGCCCTTGACAGATATATAGAGCTCTTGTAGCTTTCTGTTCTTCACAAAATCTCCTGAGCTTCAAGTCTCACTGACCAGATGGGTTGTAATTTGGCCTCTGACATGGCACAGTCCTGCTGGAGGGTGAAAATTACCTGAACTGGCCAACGCCGAGGTCACACTCCCGTCTCCTTCAAGTCATTTTCTTTTTCTCAGGCTCCTGCCTCCCATTTCCCAGCACACAGAACTCTCTTTTCTGCATTTTGAACAGTGCACAGGAGTGAGACGTGGAATACTTATCCCCTCAGAAGTCAGATATTATATTTAAATGTCTTAAGCCTCTGCTGAGCATCAGTCACGGGATTGATCCAGCCTCAGCCAAATCTGACTCCACAAGTAGGATGCTGAGATTGCCCCGTGTAGGGCAGATTGAAACACTTTGTGGTCTGTCAGGTGTCAGAAACAGCATAGAAATGTGCTTAATTAGGGAGAGCCTTGAGTGCTTTTCCAGACTGAGAGCTCAGAGCAGAGCAAAAGGGAGGTCAGTGACAGGTGACAGCCCTACAGGCTGCCCAACCAGGATAACGGGATGAGACCCCCTACAGACAGGAGCAGCTTCACATTCCCAGGCCCTACTCCTCATGGGGGACTTCAGCCACCCTGGTATCTCTTGGAGCAGGTTGAGGGAGAGGATTCTTCCCCTCTGTTCCACTCTGGTGAGACCCAGCCTGGAGCACTGAATCCAGCTCTGGGGATCTAAACATCAGAAGGATGTGGAGCTGCTGGAGCAAGTCCAGAGGAGGCCCTGGAGATGCTCTAAGGACTGGAGCCCCCCTGCTCTGGAGACAGGCTGGGAGAGTTGGGGATGTTCACCTGGAGAAGAAAAGGCTCTGGGGAGACCTTAGAGCCCTTTCTAGTGCATAAAGAGTCTTCCAAGAGCTGGAGGAAGGACTTTGGAAAAGGGCCTGGAGGGACAGGACAAAGTGAAATGGCTTCCACTGGCAGAGGGCAGGGTTAGGTGGGATATTGGGAACGAATTCTTGGTTGTGAGGGTGGTGAGGCCCTGGCACAGATCCCCCAGAGCAGCTGTGGCTGCCGCACCCCTGGAAGTGTCCAAGGCCAGGTTGGACAGGGCTTGGAGCAACCTGGGCTAGTGGAATGTGTCCCTGCCCATGGCAGGGGTTTTGGAATGAGATGATCTTTAAGTTCCCTTCAAACAAAAACATCTGTGATTCTATGATTGTATTTTAACGTGTATTTTTCATTCCTTTTTTTTTTTTTTTAAATAAAAATGGAATAAAGGTATTTTAGAATAATTACATCCACCTGCACCTCCCCTTAAACTGTTACATCCTCAGGCGCTTATGCCTGAGCAGGTTGCAGGAATGTACTTAGAATTAAGTGTGAAATTTTTTTCTTTTGTAAATAACTAAAGCTACAGATATTTTTTGTGTTAACATTTTCCCTTCCTTCTCTCTTGTATTGAACTGAGTTCTCCTTGCTGCTCGGACACCTATCTGAGCTCCAGAACAAAAGGAGGGGAGAAGATGTATGGAGTGCATCTAATTCTGGGATTTACTGCTTTTCCTTCAGTTAGTCGAGAACAAGGGATTTCTTGTGACTGTTTTTCTCTCCAGAAGAAGTTTTCTTTGCTGGGTCATCTGTGTAGCCCTGGCACAGTGTCCCTGTGGCGCGGTTGTACCGACAACCGCCAGGTCAGCAGCGTGTCTTGCAATGAACAGAATTTACCCTTTCACCTTCACATCCCCCTCCACTCTTGTATAAGGCTTAGGTTTTTTTCTCTCTCTCTTTTTTTTTTTTTTTTTTTCCTGCAGCAGAAGTAATTTTTTTTACAGGTGCAAAAAGGAACCTTTCATTTTCCCCATCTTAGGGAAAAAGTTACAAAAAATACGCTTTCCTTCCTGAAAGGCAATATTTTGCTTTTAGCACTACTTTGTGTGCGGCGTTTTTTAGCTCCTCTAATCTTAAATTCAGTACATGAATGGATGGATAATTTCCTCCCTGTCAGTTTTTTCATGCTCCTGAATTATTTACTACTCCCGCAACTTGTAGCTGCGAGTCCACTTATTTCTTGTTGAGTTGTAGCTGTGCAAGAAGCTCCAGTTCTCCCGCTGTCCTGGGGGGTTCCCTTAGTGCTTCCAGGGCTGGTGGAGCATCCTTGGAGGGGTGCCCAGGCAAAAATCCCCCAGAGTCCCTCAGAACCAAGTCCTTAAGTAACACAGCCCAAATCCAGCTAATTTGTCTTCATCATTCATATCTCCCAAATCCTGAATCATTTTGGTTGCCCTCCACTGCACCTTTTCAATCTCCACAATGTCCTGCCTGTAATATAGTGACCAGAATTGCACACAATATTTCAAATATACTCCCACTAATGTCTTATATAAAGTAGTGCCAGAATAACTTGTGCTGATTTATAATCCTTACAAATATATATATTTGTTTAGCTGCTGTTGTTGGGGTTTTTTTATTGCTGCCAAACACTGAACATATGTCTGGTGGTCTGAAGGCCTGTTAAAGACAACAAATGAATCACATTTTCCACATGACAAAAGAAAACACCTTTATTTTTTATCATTGTCAAGCTTGAGTGGTGATATAAGATAAATTGAAACAACAAAAGGAAAAGAGTTTAGGAAAGTCAAGTAATAAGGTATCGGGTTATAAATGAAGTCTTCCAATGCCTGAAGTTAAAAAGTATCCACAGGCACTTCACACTTCTTAAAAAAAATAAATAAATAACAGGGTGGTGAGAATCATATCCTGCTTGAAGTATGGAAGCCTATCTCACCTTTTGGGTGTCCAAAATTTGACAGAGCATAAATGGGATTTTTTCCCTGGTTTTATCCTCAGGAACACACAGTGCCACGTGTGATGCTGATGCACAGAGCAGCCCTGTTCAGGGTGGTGAAGGTTCTCCATTCGTGATACTGCTGGGAGCTACAGTTTCTTCCTGGAAATCAGTTTCCAGCAGTTGCTTTTCATCTGTTGGGTAAGATTCTGCCCTTGGTTTTGGAGTCACCCCATCGATATTCTGAAGTAATGCACTTCAATAATGTTATTTACAGTGAAGAAGATTTGTGAGCGAATACTTTCAATTCTGTGGTTCATAGAGAAAGAAGCAATACATTACCAGAAGATCTTCCTCTAAAATCCACTAAAACAACTCCCACTCCCAAAAAAGCCAAGCCAAGGATTACCATTTTGTAGAAGACATGAAAAGGAACTTGCAAAAACTGAAGGCAAGTGTGGTCAAGGTGAAATTACCCTGAGAAGGTGCTGGAAATGGCAGGCCACAGAAGACCTGCAGGTATTTTCTCTTAATTGATGCAGCAAGGTTTGAATTCTGCTTGTTTCCAGTTTAAGAAGAAGTTTTTGATGGCTTCCACCTGAATGTGGTCTGCACTATATAGTGCAGGTGACCTGCATTAATGGCCTTGTTCTCCCAGGACAGTGCAGTGTTATTAATGTATTGTGCCAGGTTTTACCTTGGCTGGTGGCCATTATCACCAATAAATAATGGCTCTTGTTACATCGGCTCCTGAGAAGGTCTGGGGACATGAAATTCATGTGTGCTACCAATGTAGATCGAACATAACCTTGACATTAATCAGACAGGTGGAATTTAAGGCTTCCCCAGTTTTTCCAGCGCTGCACTTGTAACAAATCATGAAGTTCTCCTGCAGCTTTCTGGTGAGCTCAACATAAAAAAAATATCCATACCTTCTTTTTCCCCTTATTGTTTGGGTTTTGTTTTAAAGTACATTTAGTGTTTTAATGTGACCATTAAGATGTTTACAAACACCTCTGCCTTCCGGTGCTCTCGTGCCTCCTAAACGGGCTCCTGTTTTCTGAGAGCAAACAACAAATGGAGCAGATCTTTGAAGAAACCCACCCTTGATTAATAGTTAATGATGGCTCAGAAGAAGGAACAAAGCCTGTGGATGTGAACACGGATTAGCCCTTTTATAACCACGGCCAAGCAGTTTGTAGGAGAGGGGATGCCCGGGAGCAGCCTGCTGTGCCCTCCTGCCGAGACCAAGGCTGGTCAGCGGGCTCAGCGCAGGGGGCCGGGGCCCCCAGGGGCTATGCCCCAGCTGCCCCCCTCTCCCACACAGCAACGAGCTGGTTGGTGCAGGAGCATCCCCTGCCGACCAGCACCTGGCAATTATTCCCTCTGCCAAGGACCCGGCATTAACCAACCTCTCCCTACTGTGGGAATGTGGAGTTTGGTCAGGGCTGGAGCCCAGCATGGGAGTCTTGGCCTCACACAGCTCGTGGGTTGTGTTCGGGTTACAAGACCATCAGGTTCACAGAATCACAGAATATGCTGAGTTGGAAGGGACCCACAAGGACCACTGAGTTCCAACCCTTAGCCCTGCACAGACTCCCCAAGAGTCACACCATGTGCCCCAGAGAATCATCCAAACACTCCTTGAACTCTGGCAGCCTTGGTGCTGTGCCCACTGCCCTGGGGAGCCTGTTCAGTGCCCAACCACCCTCTGGGGGAAGAACCTTTCCCTGATATCCAACCTAAACTAAACCTAAACCTAAACCTAAACCTAAAAGGTTGGTTGGGTCAGAACACTTGGGATTTGGCACTGGGGCACATCTTCATTCTGGTGCTGATGGAGGTCAAAGCCACGGCAGCACTTTGGAGGTGAAAGGCTTTGCATTCCCCTACCCACTTGCAGAGACCTCCTTTCTCGCCCAGAATATTTGAAGTTTAGGACTTCAAATACTTGTATTAATAAATTACTATGCATCATGTCAAATTAGCATTGCCATTACTAAAAGATTAATAGCGACAATGCGTTGTGGCACTCCATCGCTTCGGGGTAATTTCCTTTTGTTCATGCTTTGGCATAATATTGGAGAGCAGAGCAGCAGAACCATGGAGTATAAATTTAGACCCAGCCCCTCAGCAGAAGAGGCAATCCCAAGTACAGCAGAGGGCTGGCAATTAGCTCCACAGCCTTCTGGGAAGGTTGCCTTCAACCCTGGGTGGATCAGGACCGATATCCCTCACACTTTGCAGAGAGCAAGATAGATCCCGACATTTTTATGTTTTTATTTACTAAGCGTTCAGGAGGAATTAACCAGGATAATTTGCATGTGAAGCTGTTTTATTTGAGCCCTCGACTAGTTGGTGGGTGAGCAGTGGTGTGTGGACACTTAAGAGTACATCCTGCCAGCAGCAATCTTGCCTTTCATAAATTCTCCATCCCAACTGGAGTTTACAAGGGGAGAAATCACCCTTGTGCTCGTGTCCCTTTCCACGGTGCTTGTAAAAAGGAGCAACTTTTTTTCCCCTTGGCCTCCTCGGGCGGGGACACAACAACAAAGCAATTAAGCAACGTGTCTTAGTGGATGCAATTTAAAATACAGGATGGGAGTGTGCAGTGTAGCATTGTTTCATCTCGAAGATGCACACAAGGATTTCATACCTGCAGCTTAATGACAGGCAGGGAGAGGAAAAGCATCTAAATCTCATTTTGAGACACAGCCTTTTTTATTTTTTACTGGTTTAACAAATGACTTTCACGAGTGAAATTATTGTCTTATCATCATTTTGGCTTCACGCTGGATATAGGCAGGAAAATATCTTCATGATGTCTCTGTTTCTTGCTTAAATATCAAGTATTGGTGTTTTTAATGTTTTTGTAAACATTATATATTTTAATACTTGAGAAAATGTACCTCATAAATAAGCTTTATTATCTGTCAAAAAGGATGAAAATATAACTTTACATTTCTGTTTTAAAGTAATTTTAGTGCCTATTAGCTATAAAGTAACAGTTATATATAATTTAGAGTATGTAGTCACTCGAAACAACTTGACATTTTCACACAAACACAGAACCTTAATAATAGTCTTGGGATTTCATTGGAAGTATACACCACTACAGGATATTAAAATAACTTATGGTGCACTGTAATTCTTGTTTTGTATTTGTCCAAGTAGTTTTGAAGCATGCTATAAAGCAGAAAAATAAAAACCTAAGCTCCAAAGTCAGCTAAGCTGCATTCTTAAAGTTATAGCAGTCTTTTCATATTAAGTGTGATTAAACCAGCTGACATTTCTCGTTGGCATCTTCCTCTTCTCCCTTCCTATTAATATGCTGTGCTTAAAATGTAAATGCTCTAAGCATGGCATTTTTTATTTAAAGCCCTTGCAATTGTTTGCTTAAAATAATGATGCTGATTGTATTCATTC
Source organism: Corapipo altera (assembly GCF_003945725.1). NCBI lineage: Eukaryota > Metazoa > Chordata > Aves > Passeriformes > Pipridae > Corapipo > Corapipo altera. The sequence continues at coordinate 1,634,760 of NW_020884915.1, forward strand.
AGGGATCATAATAAGAGCTGGAATACAGAATTTACTTGTTGATCTTAGCGTAAACTCAAGATTTGAGCAGTGAAATACTCTGCCATGCTGGCAGCAGTGGAATTCTGAACTCAGAGAGCTCCAAAAGGCCAGTGATGCTTCTTCCTGTTGTTCTGCATCCAAGGCAAAATCTGAACCATGAGGGCAACAGTTGGAGGTTCACCAGTTTGATTATCTTCTTCTTGAAATGATGTGGAAATTAAAAAAAATTAATAATTTTAATCGATTTTATTTTTTAAAATAACCCTACAGACTTGATTGTGATTAAAATTTGCCCAATTTTTAACTTGTGCTTTTAATTGTAATTGGAGTGGCATGTGGGCAGGGATTAGGTGAGTGTACAGATGTGCACAAAAATTAATATGAACTTGGAGGAATGGCCTCATTGCCATAAAAGGGCTGACCAAATGTTCACAGATGGAATTTGAGTGGACCCTTATTGAATAAGCTTGTAGGGCCCACTTGGGTCATTTCTGCATCAATCTTTTTTGGTCTGTTTGGAAAAGCCACAGTCCTGGCCTTTTCCACAATAATTATTCTCATGCCTGATCCATTAATTTTTTAATTTTCTTTAGGGTTGCTCTGTGACAGAACCACCACTATCAACAAGAAAATAATTTAAAATGTAATTTGAAGAAGGTTGTGTGTGGCTATGTTGGTTTTTTAACCTTTCTTACTACAACATGGTTAGACAGAGAATATTGTAATCAAATGGAATACACAATATATTGCATATAACTTAAGGTCTTGCCCTGTCAAGAAACTTTCAAAACCTGGCAAACAGGGGAATTTGGAGTAAGGAGAGAATCTGGTGATATAAAAGGAAATAACTTTAAAATATCATTGTATTTATAAACAGATTATTTTTCTTCCTTTCTCTATTGTCCCTCCCCAGTGTTTATTTTCAAGGCCAGGTTGGAAGGTGCTTGGAGCAACCTGGCCTAGTGGAGGGTGTCCCTGCCCATGGTAGAGGGTGGAATGACATGAACTTTTAAGTCCCTTCCAACCCAAACCATTCCATGATTCTATGATCTCATTCTTATTTCATGTTGCTTTTAAACTGTTGAATTTATAAAAATGCATAGGAAAACCAATTCAATCCATAAGTTTTTCTCTTTATGCCTTTCCTCCCAGGAGTGCCACTGAATTTATACACAGCAGAAGAGAGCAGGAATGAAATGTAATCATTAAACTGTGAAAAATGGAAATATTCCTAACAACAAAATAAAGCTGACAAAGGATTAATTTCAACAAAACAGGTTTTAAAAGTGTGTCAGAGTACAGAAGCACCTGTTACGTGGTTTGAGGATGGATCCTGGAATGGTTTGGGTTGGAAAGGACCTTAAAGCTCATCTCATTCCACCCCCTGCCATGGGCAGGGACACCTCCCACTAGCCCAAGTTGCTCCAAACCTTGTCCAACATGGCCTTGGACACTTCCAGGGATGGGGCAGCCACAGCTTCTGTGGGCAACCTGTACCAGGGCCTCACCACCCTCACAGCCAAGGATTTCTTCCCAATATCCCATCTAAACCTGCCTTCTATGTCATTACCATGCTTGGGTACAGTCAGGGAAATTTAGGAATTCCCTCTTTTATTTATGTGTGTGTTTGTGTGTGTTCTTCACGGATTTGGAAGTAGAAATAGATTTACTTAAGAAGACATTTGGTGTTGACAAGCCCAACTGTTTCCTTCAGACTGGGAGATTCACTTAATCAGGGCAATTTGAGAACATTAGACAAAAGCTGGAAGAATGGAAACAGGACTCTATACAACATTCCAACAATTTCCCCCTCTGAAAAATCAGAAATTGCCCATTTTCAGATGGAAAAGAGATGGATACTTCTCTTTATTACTCCTTAGGATATTTTTTCCAGCTGATCTTCTACTGCCAATAAGGAGGGTGTAGAAATATTTGTGTTATCAAGAATTAGGTTGGATTTTTGAAGCTCCGGGTGTTTGGTGTAGCTCACCAAACTCTGTGGGAGTTCCAGGTAGACAGTGTTTCTGGAAAAGCAGCTCCTGGTTGGGTTTTATGGGGACTATGTGGTGATATCATCGATTAAAGTTCAGATTCTGGTACCATAACTCAGATTGACTGGTACCAAAGTACAGAGTTAGTATCATAAATAGAAATCTGGCTGGTGAAATTTGGATGCCACTCTGAATGCATTTTTTCTTTGCTTTGCTTCCTGTCTTTACTTCATGCCTTTTTTATAGCTTCTAGTTGAGTTTTTATGGTATTGTTGGGCATTTTTACATGCTCAAATATGTGGAAATTTATAAATAAGTAACGCAATTCTGGAATTGAAAAGCACAATAATATGCATCACCTGGCTGTGAAAAAGGTATGTAATCAAAAACTTGTTTTGCCTCTCTGTGTCTGGGGTATAATTTCCAAATGTTTAAAAAACATTCTTTTTTATGATTTTTTTTAACTGGGTCTCATCTAAATAGCTGAGCAGGAGGGAGAAGCATTAGAATATTGATCAAATAAATAGGCAGGAGGAATAGAAAATTAAAGTGCTGAGTGTCAGCAGGAGTGTGATAAGAGAGCCCATGTCTCTGTAGTTGGGTTTTGTAGCTCCTAAAGGCAGCAGGTAGATAAAGGAACACATGGAACCAGGAGCAGCTCCCTGTGGGACTGCAGATGACATTGTAACAGATGACTCCAGATGACAATGTAAGAGGAGGAATGGAAAGAAATTATATTAACAAACTGTAGTCGATGGTTATAATAAGATTTGAACTGCTGAATAACCGAACCTGAAAGACCAACATATTTTTCAAGATGGTTTAGAAGGATCCCACGATTGAGTGTGTCAAAAGCTGCAATTATGTCAAGAAGTATTACAAAGGATGGATTCCCAACATCAGATACAATAAGTATATTATTACAAATCCTGATGAGCAGGCATTCACCACTGATGGAAAAAAACACAAACCACAAAACATAAGCACAGTGAAACTTTTGTAATAAATTATATCCTTAAAATGTTTTGCCTTATGGCTCTTCCTCTCTCCTAATAGTGATAGAAAAAACCAGATTTAATCTGCTTTACTGATTATTAGAACATACGGGGCTTAAAAAAAATCCATTTAATGCAGTTACTTTTTTAGAGTTTCACAGAGTCCTAGTGGATGATAATACTTTTACGATATCTTCAATATGTGAACTTAGAAGGGAAAAGATTTTTTCTCAGATATTGTCTCCAAAGGATGTGCTGTTGGATAAAGATTTTGTTTCCTAAATTTTAAGACTGAGAGAGAAGCACATGAAACTATGGATTATTTTTTTCGTTGTTGTGGGAAGAGGTTCTATAATAAGTCTATCAGTTTTCTGGCATAAATTTGTCAGGGGAATAAATGTGTCTAATACATATTTTTGATGATTGATAATGGTTTTCCAAGTCTGCTAAATAAGGAAGCAAGATGTTTTATTTCTATGTTTAAATGATGGGAAAAATAGCCTGGTTGTTACAAAGCAACAAAAATATTACTAGTTCAGAGGTTTTGGAAGTCTTGAAAATTTTAGCTACATGTAGTGGAATTTCTAGTTTTCTCAACAAGGACAACAAGGTGCTGACTATCAGTAATTAATTTTTTCTTTCTGGGCCTCACACTTGCCATATGGAAATATTCAGTAGTTCAAACACAAGATCTCCATAACTCTATTCCCAAATTAAAATAGAAAAGCCAATTTTAGAACTTCATAAATCCAAGATTCAGGTTTGGGGTTTGTTTGGCAAGCCTGTAAGTAATTTGTAAATCACATTGTCTATGTTGCTGGGTTTGCTGCCATGTGGACTTTGCTGCTTCTCCTCCACACCTTCCAGTAGGAAGTGAGGGAAAAGTCTGTTAAAGGTCCAAATGAGTGAGTATGGGTAGAAATGGGGAATGGTTTCATTCTGAAACTGTTTGGTGGGATCTTCAGAAGCAACTTAACACCACGTTGATGAAAATGCTTCAATGATAAATAGAAGTGTGATCATAGAATCACAGAATCATTAAGGTTGGAAAAGAGTTCTAAGATCATCAAGTCCAACCATCAATCAGCACCACCACCATGTTCATCACTAAACCGTGTCCTCAAGTACCATAAGATGTACCAAACACCTACTGTGCATCTTTAAACACCATCAAAACACTTGCTTTATTTGAACCCAAATTTATCATTTGTCTTGGTCCCACTTTCACCCCTTTCTCATGGAAATATCTTTCTGCTGAACTTGCAGTTTTGATAGTCTGCAATATGTGCAGCAGCAGCTCAAATAAATAGAATTTGCAAGAGCACTGGATGAAAAAAATCCATCTTAATTAGATGCTTATTGAAATCTAGCACTGACTGCATATGAAACACGATTCCAAAACAGAAACTAATATTTTTTATATTTATAAATACTAATATATATACTTAATGCCAATGTCATGAACAGCTTTTTGGGAACAAATGGGAGAATGAAGATTGCTGCTGACCTCTGAGCTTTTCTAAAATAAGTTTCTCAGATGACTGTAAAAATCTATAATGGAGTCATTTTGCAGCAGAGCTTAACTTTTTGTTCATTGAACTTTGTGTGTAAAGAATGATGGTGAACAGGAAGGAACATCTGTACTGATACAGGGCTGTGCTGTTTGCAGCCTTCTATTTTTCTGATTTGTGTTCTGTTTTACGAACCAAGAATCTTTTTCTTACTGTCTGATATAATGTGATACCCAATATGATATTCAGTATTGAATTCCAAGACTTAATGTTCATATTGTTTGTCAACCATGTTCTTATCTTGTGAAGAATCTAACAGGGGGGAAAGCCTGACAATCTCTGATTTTGCATTTAAAAAAATAAATTTCTGATGTGGGAGAAGAGAAAATGAGTAAGAAAAGTATTATTATCTGAAAAATGGCAAAATTTGATAAAAGAGAAATGGGGACATGAACCTTGTGAAATTTAATTTCTTTTGTGTGTTCATGGATTTGACAGATGGGCCACTTGGTGGATAAGGAATTGGCTGGATGGTCGGACTCAAAGAATTGCAGTCAAAGGCTTATTGTTCAGGTGGAGACCAGTGACTAGTGGTGTCCTCAAGGATCAGAACTGGGAGCAGAGCTCTTTTACATCTTTGTTGGTGACACAGACAGTGGGATTGATGCACCCTCAACAAGTTTACCAATGACACTGAGCTGTGTGACATGAATGACACACTGGAGAGAAGGGATGGGGCATCCAGAGGGATCTGGGCAGGCTGGAGAGTTAAGGCTGTGGGAATATCACGAAATTCAACATAGCCAAGTGCAAGGCTGGGGCAATCCCAAGGATAAATGCAGGCTGGGAGGAGAATGGATAGAGAGCAGCTCTGGGGGGAGAAGGACTTGGGGGTGTTTGTGGATGAGAAATTCAACATCACCTAATAATGTGCCCTTGCAGCCCAGGAAGCCAATCATACCCTGGGCTACATCAAAATAAATGTGGCCAGCAGATCAAGAGGGGTGATTCTCTATCTCTCCTTTGCTCTGGTGAGACCCCACTTGGAGCACTGAATCCAGCTTTGGGACCCCAACAGAAGAAGGATATGGACCTGCTGGAGCGAGTCCAGAGGAGTCCATGAAGATGCTCATAGCACCTCTGATGTCTGCATTCCTGCTTTGATTTTCCAGTCAGAAATTGTCACTACCCCCAAAGTGCATCTACTGTGAAATGCTTAAATAAAGTTGCATTTATTTGTGGAGGTGCTCCTGGAGCCAAACATCACACAGAGTCAAGCAGAGCACAGAATCCTGGGTGTGGGGACTCTCCAAATCCCTCCTGAGGGCTCCTTCCAGGAGTTATGGTTGAAGCTACCTACCTAGGACAGGTTCTTGGGCTTCCCTTCTCCTCATCTCCACACTCTCAGTCCCAGGAATACCCCAGAGAGACAAAAAGCCTTTAATGAATGCAAATTTCAGTCCAAGTTATTATTTTTTAATTTCATGGAGGGAAAAAAAAAAAAAAAGAAATCACTGGAAACAGCGTGACTTCCCCACAAATCTCTAACTAACCCTTGCACTCAATTAATCTTTGTGACCTTCTTGTGCCCCATGCCATGAATTGTACCTTGAGGTTACAAAACAGGTCTAGTAGTAGTTCCCAGCGACTACTATATGGCTTTTGTGTTCTGAGCCTTCAGATGTTGTTGATTTGAATTTGAAATTTCTTTCATGCATAATGCCTTGATCTGATAGAGCTTTCGCTTTTAAGGCTGAGCTTTAATTTGTTTAATCTGGCATATTCTTAATTATACGAGCTGTAAATTTTATTGTACTGTAAAGCCCTGGAATACACACATAAAGCTGCAGTGCCAAGGTACGATTGATTAACGGGACCGTCTTGCTCTTGCGTGTGACAGTAACAAGCTCTGGGGAAGATGGGGGGTGTCAGGAAGAAAATCCCAGAGTGGAAGCACCATCCTACAAATCTGTGTGAACCTGTGCAGTTAATTTGTGAATCCATGCAGTGACATTTGCAGTAGCTGCCCATGGGTTGGTTGGATTAACTGAGGCTTCTCTTTGCTTGCCAACAAGGTTTAAGAAACATAAATGGGACCGGGGGAGCTAAGTTTAAAAAAAATTAGAAAATGGCTGAAATATCTTCCTGTTGTCTTGCTGGGAGATGAACTTCAGCCCACATTTCAGTTATGATTACAGGGGTCCTGGATGTCTGCCAGCTTTGGGGTGACAGTTCATTCGTCGGTAGGTACTGACCACACCAAACCTGCTGTGGTGAAAACGGGTCCAGCAGCGGCACTGGTAGAGATGGGGACATCTCTGAGTGAGGACACACAGTTACTTCATTATTGATGTATGGGATCTCTGGAGACCTGCAGTGACATTTCAGCTCCAGAAACACCAGGGTTTTTTTGCTGGCTTAGCCATGGAAGGAATCTATCAAGACTTGGTGTTGGACACAGGTCAGGAGAAGGCAACCACATGAAAGGTCTTTTATTTTAAAGCAGGACATAGGGCCATGCTTTCCACTCAAAGAGATGTTGTGGTCTAGGTGACAAGGTGGTGTTGGGCCACAGGTTGTCTCAATGATCTCAGTGGTCTTTTCCAAACTAGCTGATTGATTCTGTGATTCTCTGAAGCACCGAGGTGGAGCTCTGGGCAGTTATCCCTGTTCTGTGCAAAAGGAATGGCATTATCCACAGACCCTGCTCTGCCCTATTCTCCACAGACTCGTAGAACCATTTAGGTTGGAAAAGATCTCTAAGATTATTGAGTCCAACCATTAACCTTACACTACCGGGTCCACCACTAACCCATGTCCCCAAGTGCCACATCTCCACATCTTTTAAATCCCTACTGGGATAAGAATTCCATCACTATCCCTGTGATGGACAGCCTGTGCCAGGGCTGGAAAACCCTTTCCATGTAGAAATTTTCCCTAATCTCCAACCTAAACGTCTCCTGGTAAAACTTGAAACCTCTTGTCCCTGTCCTTTGTTCCCTGGAAGCAGAGCCAGACCCCCCACCCCATAACTCCCTCCTCCTGTCAGAGAGTTGCAGAGAGTGAGAAGGTCCCCCCTGAGCCTCCTTTTCTCCAGGTTGAGCCCCCCCCCCCCCAGCTCCCTCAGCTGCTCCTGGTGCTCCAGATCCTTCCTGAGCTCTGTTCCCTTCCCTGGACATGCTCCAGCAAGTCATTCCAGGCAGTGGCAGGAATCACTAGTGCCTGAATTTTCAGAGGAGCTGGTCATTGTCAGAGGTCCCTGGGGAGGTGTGTGGGGCGAATGTCTGTATAGTTTCCATTCACCCATCTCTTCCTATATCTGTGTTTAGGGGGCTGCTGGAAGTGGTGCCAAGTTTTTCCTGCCGTGTCTGTAACTTTGGTCACATGTTGCCTTTAGTCAGGGAGCTTTGTGTGCTCTGTGTAGCAGGCACAGATAGTCAGCAGTCATCTGTTAACTCCAGATAAAGGTGGGACAGTTTGTTAAGTGACTGATGCCTTTTGCTAAGTTCTAAGTATGATTAATGTGCAGAAATGTCAGGCGATAGGTAAATACGAAAGCCAGAGGCAGTCTCCTCCAGCCAGCTTGTGCATGTCCAGTCATGAGCTTTGATCAGAGGGAAGGATTACAGGAGCTGCTGATAACCCAAACCACAACCTAAGAGAAACCAGACAGTCAAGACACAACAAAGTTCCAAGTCCAAGTGTTGAACAAACACACAAAAGTCCCCTCTCCTGGAGAGAATAAAACTCCAGCCTTTGGGGCTGAAGGGGAGAGACTGAAAAGCGTGACTTATTTTGTAAAAACTTGTTCAATCCAAAGAAGGTACCTTCATATCTCCTGCAATTACACAAAAAGAGGAGACTGAGGGGAGACTTCATTGCAGAGGAGGGACAGGTCCTGATCTCTTCTCTGTGGGGACCACGGACAGGACCCAGGGAATGGCCTGAAGTTGTGTCAGGGGAGGTTTAGGTTGGGTATTAGAAAGAGGTTCTTCTCCCGGGGAAACCTGCCAGAACTCATGAGCATTTGGATGATGCTCTCAGGGACATGGTGTGACTCCTGGGGATGGTCCTGTGCAGGGCTAAGGGTTGGACTCTATGATCCTTGTGGATTCCTTCTAACTCAGCATATTCTGTGATTCTGTGATCTAGAGAATCTAATCCATGAGTTTTCAATAGTGAGGGATGGGAATACCACAGCTGTGATTAAAAAACCAGCAAAACATGCATTTCTTTTCCTTGCATAATAACTGCAGTGCTGTAAAGACTTGTTATTTGTATGATATATGCAGGTCTTCAGCACATCTGACTGATTTTAATAGTGTTGTGTTTGGGGTAGAAGACCATGTTGGGGTAGAAGACCCTATCTGGCCACCTGGCTCATTTTTTAGGAGTAGAATTGCATTAGTGGAAAGAATTGTTCTTTCTGCATTCAGCCCAGAGTTCAACACATACACAGTGGCTTTAAGACAACTGATATCTCAATACTTACATTGCATTTTTTAGTACTTTGGTCTTTAAATGTGTGTGAGCAGGGTCAGGTTACCTGTCTCTGACGGCTCTCTGTGCTCCACTAGGCTAATTTAGTTCAACAGTGGTAAATTAATTACTCTCCAGCCTGCTATTTATTTTAATGTACACAACAGAAAAGTATCATATAGATAGGCAGATCTACAACTTGCCAAGTAACATTATTACTGACCTGACATGTTGAGGCTCAACTTCTGGGTGTGCTGGAGTCCTGGATGTCCACAACTCACTTCACAGCCAGCAGTTCTCTGAGGACTTGCTGCTTCCAGGAGCTGCTCACTAACACAGAGCTGAGCCCATGACACACCATAGGCAGTTTAAAAGTCCTGTGGATGCTTTCCTGAAATATGTTTTGCTGCTGTCTAAAGAAGTCAAGTCACTTGTGATCTCATCCTGCACGTTTGAACCACTGGGGGACACATTGCTGACTTAAAAAAATGGATCACACACATGCTGGGGAATGTGTCATGAAGTAACTTGAGCCCAGCAATTCCCCAAAATAATCAGAGGATGTAAAATTGTTTTGGCCAGTTATGGTTTTCCAGATAACCCTTCAATTTTACCTACCATATAAAGGCTAATATACTGTTGGCTGCTGCTACTGCTGCAGGTTTGTTCTGAAGCCAGCCATGATTTTTGTACTTTCCTGCATATCTTTGGAAAATGATGAAAATATTTCACTGCAAACCAGAAAGCAAAAAAAAAGTAAAAATCAACCAGTAAACTTGTGCACAGTGAGATAAAAATCAGTGTTTCATTACTTATTTATTTATTCATTTATTTAAAAACCTTTAACCAGAAAAATTCATTAAGATGCAATATCTCATGTACAATGATGGCCTAGGGACGGGAGATGGATTAAAAAATGTAAATACTATTGGTCTAATGTGAGTACCATTAACACAAATATGAAATTAATGTAAAAGTTTCTGACAGTACAAACTTAGCTTTAAGTCTTTAAATATATGTTTAAAATAGTGTAGAATGGTGGTAGGATTTGGCAGCTGAGAGATGCAGTAAACAAGTATGTCTCAAAAGAGACAAAATGTCAGCAAAATAATTGCCTAGCAGTACTTCATATCAATTAATTCATTTGTATTTAATTAAAAGGAGTCATAACAATTGGCTGCTGTATAAAAGCCCCTTAGCTCTGGAGTCTTCTATGCCTTTCCTTAGTTTTCTGGGGCTGGATATTGTTAGCCTATTTGAATAATTCAACCCAGATCTAATTCCTAAACAGAAAATCTATCTTGGAGTTATTCCCTTTTTTTGCAGGGAAGCAGCAATAAGCAGTAGCTCTGTGTGCCTTATAAATGACAAGGGAGACAAGGGTTGGGATTTCAAAAAAGCACTTGAAACCAAAAATGTTGGGGGCTCCTAAATCAGTTAGGTGCTTGTAAGAGGTGTCTCTCCTACAAAGACAGGCTGAGAGATTTAGGGCTGTTCAGCCTGGAGAAGAGAAGGTTGTGTGGAGACCTCAGAGCACGTTCCAGTACATGAAGGGACCTCCAGGATGTCTGAGAGGGACTCTGCATCAGGAATTGTGGTGACAGGACAAGGGGAAATGGATACAAACTGAAAGAGGGGAAATCTGGGTCAGATATTAGGGAGAAATTTTTCCCTGTGAGGGTGGTGAGGCCCTGTCACAGGTTGCCCAGGGAGGTTGTGGGTGACTCAACCCTGGAAGTGTTCAAAGCCAGGTTGAAGAAAGCCTTGAGCAACCTGGTCTAGAGGGAAGTGTCCCTGCCCATGGCATGAGGGTTGAGACAAGATAGTCTCTAAGGTCCATTTCAACCCCTAAATATTCCATGATTCCATGTTATCCAAGAGGACTCCAGTGAATCCATGTAGAGGCCGAGCAGTGCATCGCTGGCCTGGCCATTGCTACAAAGCCCTGGCAGAAGTGTAGCCAGGACATCTAATCTCCTCTACCTTTTCCTCTGAGGTAGTGAGAGTCATTTAATACTGGATAATTTCTAATTTTGCTCCTATTCCTGCCCAGGTCTGTAACCCCTTCCAAACACTCCTACTGTACTGAGCTATCCATCCATCCATCCATCTGGTGAAGACACCTGTAAGTCTAAACACCTCTGGCTGGGAATACACCAGTGTAATCCACCCAATCAGTCTGTTGGACAAATCTCATCAAACAAGGACTTGGTGGCTGCCCTTAAACATGCCGGTGGTAGTGTTTCCTGTGCCACCTCCCATGTCAGCCCTGCACTTCTGGCCTCCTCTGTCCTAGATCTGCACACTTGGGAAGAGCTCCAGTGTGATTTTCTTTTCCTTGTTAGCAACTACACCTCTAGAAAGCAGCAGTGAAAGTGACATCTTTGGATTTATCCAGTTTTCTCTGCTGGAGTTAAAATAAGTTCCTGTCTTAAACTGAGTGATGCTGAGCGAAGTGGCCAAATGACTTTGTTTAGAGTATTATCTGTGGTTGTTTTTTATTGTGTATTGTTTTATTATATAATTTCTTATCTGACTCAAAAAGTCTGAGAACCTGTGGTGTCCTTCTCACTCCTTAGTGCAGATTACCAAAGTTTGGTATTAAACAACGAGTAAATAATATATCAGCTTCCACCACATGTACTGTGAGGTTTCTACTGCTTCGGTACCCCGGGGAACACCCATTGCTGTGGTATAGGATGGCTGACTTGGAGAGAAAGTATGATTTTAAAAGTAAAACATGAAGAATGTGGAGCTATTCCTAGGTGGGTGTGTCCAACTGTGTAAGTACATGTTTTGGGAGGGTCCCAGCCTTAGACTTTTTTGCTGGTAAATCCTTATGACCAGGAAAATGTTCACCATTTGAATGTAAATAAATACCAAAGGGGCAGAAATATTAGTGCAGGAAACTGTTATTGTGGGTCAGGCCTTCTGAAGTCTAGGCTGACTTTGCACAACAGGTCTTCAAAAGTAAGATATTTTGAGAGGAAAATTGCAATGGTTTCTGCTGTTAGTTACAAAATGGTGTTTTGTTGCTGCTGTCCATAGGCTCATTGTTGTGGCTCCTCCTTGCCTTTGGCATCACCCAGAGGTAGCATTTCCTGAGGAAGTGGGATTAGAGACATCTAACCATCACCCCAGAAGAATGAGAGGGTGGTAGGACCCTATCCCTGGGGCATCCAGCTCCTTGGGTCACCTGTGCTGGAGGTATCCCCCACTTTGGGAGGTGTTTGTGTGGATTTACGATTTTCATCATCCCTCCTGATTTTTGGCCTCTCCAAAGAGGGAAGCTGGCTCTGGCCCTGTGTGGAGGTGGTGGGGAAGGGTTAACCCCTGTCAGCCCCTCCTCTGCCTGCTGAAGAGCCTTGTTTGCAAAGGATTGATAGAGCACCCTTGAGAGAAAGATTCGCATTTTCACTGTTCCGTGTCAGGGAATGAGGTTGTCTGATTTTTGTGTCATTTTGCACTGCCATATTTCTTCCATTAGGAATTCTAATATTTCACAACCTCTGTCAAGGAAACTGCTACTCCTAATGCAGAGGGCGAATGCATTCCAGATGGCCTCGTAATCCAGTTCAGGTTTTTCACATACATTATTCCAGTTCCACTGTGGGCCCAGGCTCAGGTTTGCCAAAGCTGGTTTCATGATTCATTTGCAACTGCAACAAGTTAATCCCAGAGCGAATAGCTGTGTCCACTTCAGGTGAATTCTTCTTGCCTGCTGGCTCCAGGCATTGGCTGGTGAGAGTTCCTTCCAAAATAGCAATTTATATCCAGCATCCTCGTGCCAAATTCTTTCTCTCCATATCCATGACCCAGGATCAGGGAGATGTTTCTAAAACAAGTGTTCCTTAATTTATGAACTGTATTAGCTCGCCAGTGGAATGGGTCCAGATCAATGAACGTGTTTTAAAGCATCAAGGAAAATATTTAAAAGGGGAAAGCCCTATGAGCTATGCACATAGAATATTAAAATTTAAAATAATTCCATGGGTTGAATCATGATTAGTGCTCAGCTTCATTAATTCTCAGCCCGACAGCATAAACAGTAGCAAATAAGCAAAGTGTGACTTTACTCAGGTTCGTTAGGGTCAGCCTTGTTTTCCATTTGCTTCCTCCTATATTTGTTTTGGTTTTCTTTTTATAGAGCATTTGCGTTGCCGTTGTTTGTTTGGGAATTTCCACAAGGCTGTGCTGAATATTAAATACAATCCTCTATTTACATTTAGATAGTGAAACATTTTACTAAACATCGCCCTGGTTCTACCCATCTGCTGCACCCTTGTCACAGCCCTAGCTGGACAACCCAAGCTGGAGGCTGAGCTGTCTCCATCCCTTTTGGGCTCCTTTTGTCTCTGGCACGTTTGGCTCCATCACACCGGCTGGAATGAAATGATATTTCCTGAGCACTGACCTCTTCGACACTTCTGTGGACTCAGCATCTTAATTGCTGTTGGTGTGAATCATCTAAAGCTGGTGCATAATTTCTCGAGACATTTATAGGAGATCTACAGTAGACATTTACTTGAAATAACGAAAATAAAGAAATCCATAAATCCCATGAAACTTTCCCCTACTTCATTTTAAGTTGTTTATACAAGGAACTTCATGTTGTAATAACACTTTTTGGCCTTTGTTTGATTGGAAATTTCTATTAAACTGTTATGAGAAAATAACTTTATGCTTGGGGTTTTATGTTTCAATTTGATTAACAACAGGCTTTTACAAGGACTCGAGTGCTGCTGCCTACACCGAACTCATCCAACGTTATTGCACTGGCTGCTTGGCTGCATGGAGTGGACTTTATCAAGAAAATTATATTTCCTTCATGTGACATTTTGGAAACGGATTGTATGTCATATCCCCATCTTAAACGCTGTTAGTGCGAATCATCTGACTCTGGTTTATAATCTTTGGACTGTATTTATAGCAGACCATTGCTCTGTAGTGTTCTAAATTTCCTGCTTATGATGCAATGGCAAAAGTCATTAAACATTAGCAGTAATAGTATTTTCACTGTAATAAAGTGTTAATTACTTCCACATGTTAATCGAGTTGGGGGGGTAGAGAGATTTTTGCTATTGTTACTGTGCCTAAAATAATTTCCATGTGATAATTTTCCAGGATATCAAAAACTGAATAATTATGCACTAATTAAGAAAGTAGAGCCTGCTCTGGAGTTAAGACTGCATTAATTTTAATGTTTTTACAGTCCTTTAATTGGGGAAAGGGCTGTAAATTGAGAGCTGACGCTCTCTCCCGCCGTAGCCGGGCCTGCCTTCGCAATCTGCCTCCTCTCCACCGCAACCCAAGGTCAACACAAGTTTGCAAAATCCCTCTGCTCTTGGTACGAAATGTATTGGTGGTGAAGCGTGCATCTATCACTCTGACAAGCATTTAACTCTCCAAGAGCACATGCTCTCACTTCTTAAATTATTAATTGCATTAAATACATTTTCATATCGCGGGCTGTTTGCTACAAACTGTTCCTGGGCATGGAGAGGTGGGTCCCCCCCCAGTAGGAGACACTTGGCCGTCTGTTGTTTCGGTTTTGGGAGCTGCGATACCAAAAATCGCTGAAAAAGTCACCCTTGCAAAGTCTTTTATTTTTTTAATGTTGATCAGTTGGCTTTGCTTCTCCTCCTCTCTTTTGTTCCGCGCTAATGTCTATAAGTCCATATTGTTTGGGTTTGTTTATACCTTTACACTTATCAGCTCGTGCAGTTTTCCAGGGTATTCTCCCTGTCACACCATTATCACAGGCAATGGCATCATCATCCGCTTCATTATCATCTCTGGGTCATTCCAGCCCAGAATGGCTTCGTGTTACAACTAAAAGGAGGAATCTGGCAAATGGATCATATTATCTCCCTCTCTCACTCCGGCATTTGAATGCATTATACACCACGCAGTCTTTATATTAACAGGCATCATGACCTTTGCCTGTAACATGTTTATTTTAGCAGGACTTGTGGGTGCTGCTGGAGTTCTGCTCCTGCCAGCTCCCAGCGCTATTGTAAGCCGTGTGTTTATACCTCTCATGCCAAATCAGCTCCCAGGCTGCAGAGGGAATGTTAAGGCCCAGGTGGGGAAGTGGAGCTGGGGAGGCAGCTCATATTCCTGCCTGAGAAAGGGGGAAACCCCTGGGGCACCTTCCTGAGGGGCTGCTCCCAGCCCTGCCCGGGGCAGTGGTGGGACTCCTCCTGCAGTCACCTTGTGGAATCACTCTGGGTGTGTTAAAGGCTTTTGGATGGCAGAAAATAAAGGTTCGTTGGATCAGCATTTGCTATTAAATCTTGAAATATCACAGTTATATTCTAATGAGAGCATTAAGGTTACTCCTTGGTACTCCAGGATGCTCCAGGTACTGGATGAGTAGAAATTTCACATAATTTTACAGTAAAAATTACTTTTAAACAGCAAAAATTCAGGGGGAAACTTACTGGGAATATTGGGGTGTGGGTCCCCAGATTAGGCTGTGGTCAGAAAGAATGAAGAATTTTGACCCATTGTAAGGATGAACTGCCCATGGGAACCTTCACCTTGGATATTTACCTGTGATTCTGAGCTCACATTTGGTGGAGGTTTAAATCTCTAACCTTCCTCTTGTTATCTCTTCTCTTCGTTTCCATTTGGTCCTTAAGGAAAGTACCTCAGGCATTATAAGAAAAATTAAAATAATTTACTAGCACTCAAGTGTATGTTTGTTTGCTTTACTTGCACTTTACTTACAGTATAATTACAGCTCTACTTGAATATCTCTTCCACTGGAGAAGTCTTGTAATGCAATGGGAAACCCATCACTTCATTTTTGGGTACAAGTACAGGTGGATCTGAGCATGGCTGAGAAATGGGAGCCCATCTCCATCTGACCTTTCCTGGAGACCTCATGGGACAAACCTTCTCCGGTGCTCCTTTAAAATTTCCCCAATTTTGTGCTTTTGTGTATCCTGGTTGCAATATTTTTATGGCATTATTGGTGTCAAAATCAACATGTGGTATCACTTCAAATAAATGGGTGTAAATATCTTGGTGATGGGCATAAACACAGATCACCTTGAGCTTCCTCCATGTCACCCCAACGATAAATATCCAGGAGGTGGTGGACACTTGCCAGTGCTGCAGGACAAAGTGATTCCCGGACACTTTTAGAGATATTTCTAAACTGTGTTTATGCATTTTGATGCATTTCTCTGCATCCTGCATCCTAATGAGGGCACATTCCAGCTGTGTTTTCCTTCACAGGATACATTGGACACCAGGACATCAGGACACAGGAGCAGTGGGAAACTTCCAGATGGAATTGCAGCCTGAAGTGTAGATTTTTTAGCTGCTTTTGAAGAATATTTCTAACATAATTTTAATGGCACATTCCTTTGAGGCAACATAAAGGACATTGTGCTGCAGTTGGTGCTTTTATTGCATCTGTTCAGTGGTTCAGGTGGAAAAAATATCATATTTTTCAATGCCCAGAATACTTTTGTCCAGTTGGAAAACTCCAGAACATCTCTGCAGAGATCACTCTACCTGCTGTTTAAGAGGGAAAGATTGTAGGAAAGTTAACAAAGACAAATTGTAGAAAGGCCAAGAGAAACATTTTTCACCCAACTTACTTTTTTTTTTCCTTTCTTCTGCTCCAGTTTCTCTATTACCATTGCATTAATTAGAAATTTAGGTAAATGACATAAGTGCCCTAATTTTTTATTTCTGCCAGGAGAACAATTAGGCCATTAGAAGTAACAAATGGTCTGGACTCGTGTTGCCTGTTGAAAATTTCAAGCTGCATTATTTCTGACACGAAAAAAAACAACAAATAAGAGTTATTTTGGCCAATTTTTACCATAAGCAATGTCAGCTTTAGCAGATGCACTGTACCATTGCCTGTTTTGTTTTTTTTTTCCTATTGTCATGGCTCATTAAAGTATGCTGACTCTTGTGGATTCCCATTTCCTTTAGGTAAATAGTTATTTACATGAACTGCGACATTTTTCTTTGGTGACAATTTCTAATTGTTCAGGCAACCAAGGGTGATATATTAACCACTCCAAAGAAAGCTTCATCTATGAAATAAATTACTTGAAATTAACTATCCTTTCAAAAGAGGCAAAATTTCCAAATGGACAAATTAGACCCTTCTTAGCCACATATGGTAAGTGTTTTAAGCATTTCCCCACTGGTAGATACTCTAGAGAACAATTCTTCATGATGGAGTGGAAGACTTCTTAACTCATTTGGGGTCCTTCACATGCCAGCGCTGCCAGCGGAGCCTCGGAAGGGCTCGTTCGTTCGGGGCTGAGCTCCCTGAGGCTTTAAGAACCTTTCACTCACATTTTTAACTCGTACTGCACTATATTTGGAGACCTGGATCAGAAAAGAGCCCACCCTGGGATGTGTTTTAGCTACGCCCTTTTTCAAGTGAAAATTTGATTTACAACTTTAGTCTTTATAAACAGATTGAGAGCAACCCTGCTGAGGAGCTGGGGGTGCTGGTGGTTGAGAGGCTGGGCATGATCCATGGCAGCAACCCCCCCTTGTGTTGTGCTCATCCCACAGTATGGGCAGCAGGTCAAAGGAGGGCATTCTCCCCCTCTACTATGCCCTTGTGAGACCCACCTCACATGGAGCACCAAGTCCGGCTCTCGGGTATCCAGCACAGGAAGGATATGGAGCTGTTGGAAAGTGTCCAGAGGAGGCCATGAAGATGCTCCAAGGGCTGGAGCCCCTCTACTCTGGAGCCAGGCTGGGAGAGCTCGGGGTGTTCACCTGAGAAGAAAAGGCTCCAGGGAAACATTAGAGCCCCTTCCAGAGCCTAAAGGAGCTCAAAGAGAACTGGAGAGGGACTTGGGACAAGGGCCTGGAGGGACAGGACAAGGGGCAATGGCTTCCCACTGCCACAGGGCAGAGTTAGATGGGATATTGGGAAGGAATTCTTGACTGTAAGGGTGGTGAGGCCCTGGTACAGGTTGCCCAGAGAAGCTGTGGCTGCCTCTGGATCCCTGGAAGTGTCCAACGCCAGGTTGTACAGGGCTTGGAGCAACCTGGTCTAGTGGAAGGTGTCCCTGTCTATGACAGGGGGTGGGACTGGATTGTCTTTAAGGACTTTTCCAACCCAAATCTTTCTGGTATTCTATGACTCTGTAGAACAAGTTTCACAGAGGAAAACTGCATCAGGAAACTGAAGTCTTCCCACCAATGCCAAGTTCCAGGAGGACCTATAGGCCTCCAGTGTGTAATCCTCAGCTCCAACTTCTATTTACAGACCTGATTCTGCTTTTACTTATGTAACTACATTAGGAGAAGTCCCACCAGAGGCATCAGCCCTGCACTGGGGTGAAACAGTTCACCTGAGTGGATATTAGGTTTATTCCAAAGATTGGTACTTTTAGTAATATCTATAGCCTTTTATTAAGAGTAGACTCATAGAATTACAGAACCATTAAGGTTGGAAAACACCTCCAAGATCATCCAGTCCAGCCTTCTAGCAGACGTGGATGAGATGTCACCTCCTTCAGGTCAGAATTTAAAAAATATTTAAATGAATTTTTAAAAATGCCTATGTGACATTTTTGGGCAGCTTTGAACACTTTCAAGTCCTTGCAAACTCATGTCCTCTGGACTTCTGAGTACCTAAGTCCCGTTTCAACGTTACCCCAGGCAAAGCCACTTAGGCACTTTTGAAAATGTTACTGACATAACTCTTTCCCCAGTATCTGAGTAGTGCCAAATATTGTAAGATAGAAACCTAAGAAAACATGTTTTTCTAATTTAAGTCATAACTTGACTGCATTTCAACGTCCACATTTTGTAGTTAGAAACTAAGAACTTCTTACAAGGAAGCATCCAATCAGTTTAAATTATTCTTAGTTTGTTTTTATGGTTTCCCATGCTTTTTTAGGCCAGTGTAGTTTCCCGTTTCCCACACATTAGAAGTCAGTATGTCAATACATTGGAATGTATTAGGCTGTTTAGCATAATTTGAGCATGCTTTTGAAATGGTTTCTACTACAAAAGACCTGGATATTGTACATCCACTCGACAAAAATAACAAATTGAAAGAAGATTGCGTTTTCTGTTTGTATGGGAAAAATTTAATTAAGAGTTATTTTGGTCCTAATATTTACTCTACAAGAATAATTAAAATAGAGAGATCAGTAATTTGGGTGTAGCTCTAAACACATGTTCTTGCTTTGTTTAATTATGTTGATTAGGTTTAAACCCCAATTTGGCATCACCTCCCTTGTCTTAATATGTTGTTGATGAAACCATGTGGAGACCTGACCTTAATATAATCGTGACAAACCTCATTTGATTACCTTTAGCTAATTAAAACATACATTATATGTACCATAATATTATTGTTATTCATCTTGCACCTCTCTCCCTCTACGTTGTTATGCTGGAAAGTCAATCTTATTGTGAGATTTCGGTCTCTCAAGGACCTTGTGCCTTTTGCATAATTGGGAGAGGTGTTTATTTCATGGGCCAGTTATAATAACTGTAATTATCATATAAAAGCTCTGTGAGTTTTTAAATTGGGACTTGGTGCTAAGTTTACGGTGGGTTTGTGATGGTGATGTGGGACCAGCCTGTGGTGAGCATGGGACGTGTGGGGCTTGTCATGTCCCCCATCCCATCCTGCTTTTCCATTTCTTCTTCCATTCTGTGACCAGTTTACAGCTTCTTTTCCTAGTCTTGGCTGCACAAATCCCGTATTGTTGGTGTGTTGTCCAACATTAACACCCAAGATCAGGCTCTAGGATTTGGTTACTCTTTATTTAAGATACTGGGCTCTTTCCCAGAAAAGTTTCTTTGGGTCCTACAAGTTTGTCTGAGCTTTTGGTCAGTGTTTATGCATCACAAAGCTAATTATAGCTTTAAAATGCCTTAGGGGACTCTCCCTGCCCACCTGTAGCAGCTGTATCTCATCCTTGATGGGATTCTGATGTGATGACTGCCTTGCCCACGTGGCTGGACACCACCCATCACCATCACAGGTGGTTTTTCTCCTAACAAAGTAATTCCACAGACTGGAAAGTGTCATAGAAGGACAATTAACAGCCACACTATGAGCAACTTAATTATATTTGGGGCTTTAAGTAATCTGGTCTATGGAAGGTGTCCCTGCCCATGGCAGGAGGTGGAATGAGATGGTCTTTAAGGTCCCTTCCAACCCAAACGAGTCTGAGATTCTGGGATTCTATTTGACTAAAATATTTTTATATCATCTGTTGCTGTGGTGCCAGAGGCACCATCACAGCCTTTAATTTCACTCTGGTCTCTGGAGTCTGGCAGTGCCAACATCCCAGTTTGAACCTGCAAAAAAGTACAATGCAAATAAAGTGAGAAAAAAATAAATTTTGAAGATTTTGAAGTGGAATTGCATGAATATTTCAGAAGTTATCAGACCTGAGGCTCTCCATGAGCATACAAAAAGTAAAGAAATTTAGACCTTAGCCATCATAGTCCCAGATTGGTGCCTGTTCCACTGGCAGATCCTATTTTTAAGATGGTTTGAAGAAGGCATAGCTGTTGCAAATTTAAAATTACGCAGAAAATTACCTTCTAATACATATCTAGAAATCTTCTGGCTTACAGCACAAGTGTGATGCAAGAACAGAGCTCATTTATCAACCAGATTCAGCTGGGAAGCACCTGGGTGCTTCCTGACATGTTTTTCCTTCAAAACATGTTCCCTCATCTTCTGAACATTGGCTATGAGAGATTTTCTTTTAAAATAATAAAAACTGGCCTAAATAACAATAATAAAAACAACTAAAAAATTAGAAGTTATAGCCCTTTCACCTCTCCTGAGCGCCGTAAAAGCAGGACAAGGAAAGTGCTGAGCAACCAAGGTATAGCAACCAAGAGCAGTCATTCCAGTGCCAGTTGACAACATGGTGCTGGAACAGGGTACAGAATATGGCTCCACAACCATTGTGTTTCCATCCACTGGGCAAAAAACTTGCTGGAATGAGGACTGGAATGACCAGTGTGACAATGTGGGGCCAGAGGATGGTGGTTCCGTCATCTGTGTTCTCATTCTTGGCTGTGGACTTCAGCTCTTCATCCCCTAAAATAATGGGGTGACTCCCCATGTCTTGGCTGTTGTCACTGTTCCCCTATTTCTGAATTGCTTGATGAAGGAATACCAATATTTCACCACTAGTGGGTTGAGGATATTAAATTTTAATGCTTCCATCTTCCCACCAATGCACCTTGTGGAAAATAAATAAATAAATAATGGTTTCAAAAATGTACAAAATCTAATTTAAAATGACATTGGGGTTTTATTTAAAGTCATGGAAGCTGGTTAATTCCAAAATGCTCTCATTAACTCACATCATTTAACAAGTTTCTATTCATTTAGCTCTCTCTCTCCAGAGCCTCTCAGCTGCTCTACCTCAACACATTGACAGCCTTCTGTGCTCTGGCTTCCCAGGGGGACCTAAGGTGACTTTAAACTACCTTTTCATTCTCCCAGAGTTGGGGTGCACAGATGAAATGGTGCAGCTCAGACGACTCTGGAAGCCTGTTGGAATTCCAGCGGGTTCCCCGGGCTGCCCTTTGATGTGCTTTCCCGTCCTACCGAACTCTGCGTCCTCCCAGCTCCCCCACCACGGCCCCATTTCCAGTTATTCCTGCAGTGTCCTCGGCTCCTGCATGGGGGATATTTCCCACGGCTGATCTATAATTACTGAGCCATCACAGGCCTGGCAATAAGTGCAGCAGGGTTGGAGCATATGAGGATGTCACCCCACTTGTTCATTATGGGCTCTGAATCTCCCTCCTCTGTGGGCCTATTTTCTCTCCTTTATATTTCAGTCCCAGCTCTCTCTCAGGCTTGTTATACTCCCTATTTATTGATATTTAGGGTTACTGAGGTTTTTGTTCCTTTTTGTCTTTCCCATTAGCATCAGCTTGTTCCATACTCCCTGAAAAATGACTCCCTAAAACTCTTTCGATTTGCTTTTGCTTTTCTTTTGTTGCAGTGCAGAAAAGAAAGTTGAAATTATTTTTTTCCCTTCCCTTCCCTTCCCTTCCCTTCCCTTC
>NW_020884915.1:1657206-1699961 GCF_003945725.1 Corapipo altera
ACCCTTCCCTTCCCTTCCCAAACCTTCCCTTCCCAAACCTTCCCTTCCCAAACCTTCCCAAACCTTCCCAAACCTTCCCTTCCCTTCCCTTCCCTTCCCTTCCCAAACCTTCCCAAACCTTCCCAAACCTTCCCTTCCCAAACCTTCCCTTCCCAAACCTTCCCTTCCCAAACCTTCCCAAACCTTCCCTTCCCAAACCTTCCCAAACCTTCCCTTCCCAAACCTTCCCTTCCCAAACCTTCCCTTCCTTTTTTTCCTTCCTCCTGGAATCTATAACTTTTACTTCCAAAAGTGATTACTGATATATAATTAGTAATTTTTTTCAAATCTTTGATTAGGGACAAAGGATTTTGAGTGATTGTTGAGCAAACACAAGTCCCCTTTTCACTGTCTCAGACTCAGAACATCCAAGTAAAATCCTCTAGTTGTGCTGACAAATTTACCCCAGGTATTGTTTTGAAAAAACACATTGGTTTGAAAAACCTTTCTTTTGGAAAAAAAGCAAAACATTTTCCAGCCCTGGAGAAGGTGGAAGTTCATGAATAAATGATCTTTTCTGAGCACGAAGCCCTGAGGGTTCAGCATTCTCCTGTGGGTGGTGAGGGCAGAGCATGTCCTGAATGAGGGTTTGTCCTCCTATCACTGGAATGACAAATTCATATTCATGTTTCAAGTGATGTCCAGACAGGCTGGGGATGCCCCTGGATCCCTGGAAGTGTCCAAGGCCAGGTTGGACGGGGCCTGAAGCAACATGGGCTAATGAAAGGTGTCCCTGCCCATGGTAGGGGGTGGAACAAGATGGGCTTTAAGATCCCTTCCAACCCAAACCAGTCTGTGATTCCACGATTCTGTGATCCCACAGCTGAGCTTGGCTCCTGTGCCTGAGCATCAGGAGTGCTCACCATGGTTGAAAGAGCCAGAATCACTCTCTGGCCGGTCCTCAAGGCCTCTTCTGGCTTTGGCTTTGCTTCCCATTAAGTTTCTTAGTTCAGGACTGAAGAACAGGAGAAAAGGCAGGTTTTGTTGAAAAAACAGCAAGAAAAATCTCCCAGCAGTACAAGGACAAGGTAGATACCTGAGCTGGAGGCTGTAGATGTCCCACACCTGGGCCTGGGCACTGCCCCTCCTGATGAATGGGTTTCTTTGCCTTTTTTGTGGAGTTTTTTGTCTGGCTCCAAAACCCTGGACCAGGCCCAGCAATATCAGGTGTGATACTGAGCAGCCACCAGCCATCCCAGCTGCAATTCCATTCCAAACTCTCCTCCAGCCCTGCCCCAGAGGTGACATGTTCAGCATTCCTCTACCAGTTGCCATTTAATTCTCCTTTTAACTAATTAAAAGCCTTTTGAGTTTTTTTATTTTGCTAATAATTTGATGCTTTATGTTAGTTTTACACTGAGCACTTAGGCTGGGTAAGAATATTTATTCCTGAGAACTTATTTAATAGGTAATTGCATTTTACTGAGAAAAAAACCCTAACTTATTTTAAAGAAAAATAATTAAAAACATCAGTTTACTCATGATCATGTGGGGATTAAAAACTATATTTAATCAGGCAATGGATTTTTATTATTTTTATTCTTGTGTTATAGCCAGTGTACAGTGGTTTTATCTCCTCTTTGTACTTGCAATAACATATTATTTGACCATGAATCACTTTAATGGATTGAAACATAAGCATGTGAATTGAAAAATAGATACATTAGTCAAATCAATAAATAAATATGAAAATATATTTCTACTATGAAAAACCATCTTGGCTACTGTGTCCTCCAACTTGGACAGAGAAAGCTGAAATATATAGCTGTAAAATATGGCTTGCCGTGTCAACTAGCCAGTGCCTGCAGCCTAAAAGGAATTTTGAGCACTGGGTAAGTAGTATTTCATCAACAAAATCATAAAATAAAGACATTAAAATGAAGGAATGATTGAGTGCTGCAGGACGTTTGTAAAATCACCCTTCAGTCTGGGGCTGGAGTAGTTTAGTATTAGACATTGCATACTTTTCATATAAATTTGCTTACAAATAGCATGTCTTAACAAGCAATATTGCCAGACTGCCCCTGTAGCAAATATTTTTTCACTCTGTTGCTAAACAAACTCTCCTCGTGTATTCCATGGCGTGGCTGCAGTGGGTATAAATAATACATCCTTAATATCATAAAAAAATACAGTGGAAACCTTCACACGGAGTATAAAGACTCTGTAGTGATCTAAGATGTGTTTTGAGCTCCTAAAAAGACTTTTTTCACACATTTTTCAATGTGAAGATACCTCTGTGTAGTTTTTTGGTCCTGCTTTAAAGTGCATTGGGGTAAATTCAAGTTTTCATCTATCTCAAGGAATCTTGCTTGGATTTACCCCATTTAATAGCAGAATGTGTTCTTTTTCCACTTATATTTGTGTGACCTCTATTCCAGCAGTCTTGTATCTCCTTATCCAACCTGGGAAGCTGATAAGCAGCCTTTATGGCTATGGATCAGTGTAAGCAGTTCAATAAGAGGGGGATGTTAATTGCTCATCTTACATGGTCTAGAAATAAGCAGAGTTCAGTGCCTTTTTTAGCTGACAACGAGTTCAGAAAAGAGAAGCTTTCAATTTCCTTTCAAGTTGCTAATTAGCTCTATGAGAGAATGACAAAAATACAGACTTTCCCAAAGTTTATTTGCATTTTTCTACCTTGACATATTATGCAAATATTAAGTTGCCATTTGCATATGACAAGAATATCTGATCTTATTTTACTTCAAGTCCCTTCAAATGCTGATATAAAGTTAAAACATGAATCAATGTATGTTCTATGTGGTTTATGGGCCGCATTGTCACTTTTTGACTGATATGTTTTGCATGTGAACTAGACTTTGTACGTGGCCATCCAAGATACCTTTGCTGAAATGGCTTTGATATGAAATTTGAATGATGAATATACTCAGCATTATCAGCAAGCTAAAGCAGGTTGAAACTTCAGTTTTAAAAACAACTAAAAAAAGTCACTTTGAACTAAAGAGCAACAGTTTTTTGTTGGATTGTGGCATAACAACTGAAAAATATTCACCAAAACAACAGTGAGAAGGCATCAGGGTGAGGTAAAATAGTGTTAAAATTAACACTTTAAATTTCTGGGTCAAGACAAGACCTGTTTGCAATTAATTTGGCCTGATGATGTTGCATCTTGTTGTTGGGAGACCCTCAGAGATTCTTTGTGCTGTGACAAGACCCTGGGGAAGAGCTGGACATCCCTCCCTGTGAGGAAGGTCGGGCTAGGAAAACCTCCCAGGACTGGGCCCCAAACACAAATGTCTCCTGAATCTCTGCAAACAATCCCACTTGAAATTATTGTGCAGCTTTATTGTATTTTCAGCAATGTGCTTTGCTGGCAATAGAGAGACAACTTCAGAGGTAATACCCTGGAATCTCTTCCTGTTATAGATGGCTGGAGCTCATAGATATAATGTGATTATTTCTTTCATTAAAGGAACTAAGTAATGTTATTAGATTTGGCTTTTTTTAGTGCATCAAATGGTTTATTTTACCAAGGCAGGAATTATTCTTTTCCAGAAATCCAGAGGTCATTTATTCCACAAAGCACCTTGCGTTTACAGAACAGAGAGACAGCAGCTTTAGCTGTATTTCTTGTGTCTGCTTCCTCATTGCCTGAGTGTGAAAACTTTATTGCTCATTATCTACTGGGCTGTGATGAAGTGACAGATGATTTATTGGGAGCCAAAAACTGTGTTTCAATGGTGAACATTTTTATCCTTTTGTGTTGCAGCCTGCCAACCCCTCTAACTGCTGAGGCAACAAATAAAGAAAACTCACTGCTGGAGGGCCCTGTGACTATCACTCATAAATGTCCACATTTCAGATCCCACTCTGTTTCTAATTTGATTCAATTCCCTTTTGTTGCTTAAAAATTCAATTTGTTTAATTGAGCTGTTTGACAGTAAAATCTGAATTCCATGCATTTTAACCATTCATATTAAATTTCCCTCCACATAGTACTTTTAGTAATGTGCTTTAAAAGAGGTCACTTTAATTTAAATTTGGTGACCTTACAAGCTTATAAAAAGATCTATATGCTATCCTTCTCAAACTGAAATTAAATTGAATAAATGTAAGATAATGTTACAGTAGATATTTCTGACTGAGGTTTTGGAGTCCTGCAGAAATGAAACCTGCACTGGGAAGCCTCAGTGCCCCTTCCAACCTGTTTTCCACAAAAAACAACAATGATTGTGGATGAAACATCCTGTGATGGGTCAAATTAACCATTAAAATTCATGTACTGAAGTTGCAGGATTAGTTATGTTGTTGTGTGTCTTTGTTTAATAAGCTCCCTGACCCTAGCTTGGGTTATTTCTATCTATTTTTGGGGAGGGTTACATAGTTTTTGACATTTCAATGGCTGAACATCTTTCCCTTTAGGATTAATAAGAAATATTGGAAGCGGTGCAAAGACTTTAAGATTTAGTAAACTTTAATCTGTAAAATTTAATAGCAATCTCCAAGTCATTATGAGTATATAGGATGCAGTCTGGCTTTACAAACACTTTTAAGCAGTGAGTTATGTTCCAAGAATGGCTTTGCTGTGTATCATTACGTCCAGGTAAATGCCAGGATGATGACATAATTGGTAGTTGGGAGTAAAATACAACCCCTGTAAAATGTTACTAAGGTAAACGGAGCGGGATTGTAATTCATTATACATAAACATGACTAGGAGTTATTTATCATTTTATGAAATGCAGAACAACCTGAGCTCGCCGGGTTTGGCTGTTTCTTCATTACTTTCCGTGAAATTCTAACGCCGCTCTTTTATTTCCCTTTAATGATTTCCACCCCCCCTCCAACCCCACGTGAGGCTCCTTTGCATCGTCCTCCCTGATGTTACTCCTGATATACAAAGTCCTAAAAACTGGCCTCATTAGCAATGATATCCTGCCACTTTCAGACACTGACAAATTTATGACTTTGGATTAAAGGTCATATGGGCATTCCAGCCATTAAACCAGCCCCGTTCCACACTACCTGGAACTGGGAGGAAATCCATTTTTGCACACAGATGCCCGTTCTGTTATTTCCTGCTAAAGACATACAGTAATAGTTTGAAAGCAACAAAAGCCTATTTTGTACCTGTTCAGCTTGCAAGTGTGTTAGCCCTAGGCTACTGTTTAACTTTTAACCCTCTTGTTCACACAGCGTACATGCATAAAACTACAATGTACCACATAATGAAGCAAAGCTCCCAACATTTGTTTTAGACTGTTGGCTATAGGACACGCTTCTCTCCGGTCTTAAAATCGGTTTGGAAAACAAAACAACAAAAAAACCCAACGTGTCTCACTACGAAATGAGTGATTTTTTTGCCCACATTTAATAGCAGCCCTGCTATGCTCTCTGTGTATTAACAGGGCTTTCAAGTAAAAAAGAAATAATTCAACACAAAATGATTTTTGAAGAAGAATTTCTTTTGCAATTCTTTTTCGGTGTCTGATTTTAAACCATTTTATCAAGCTTCCACTATATGTGCCAAACACTCTCTTGTCAGGTGTAGGATGAACTACAGTATAACTGTGAGATATTTCTTTCCCTCATAACAATCTTGAGCCATAGCCCGTGATGAATTATTTGTACCATCACAAGGAAATTCCCCCCTTCTGCACTTAAACCCAGCAAAATTACACACCAATTGTAGCAGAGAAAACATCTGATGTGACAGCTGTATAACACATGGAGATCCATTGGGCCATTGGTTAATCAGCAGATTTTAATGGTGCTGGGAAATACGTGGTGTCCGGAATTAGAAATGCCTCTGTGCTCTTCACTAATAGGACAAATTTTCTACCTGTAGAGGAAGGATTCCTGCTGTTTAAATGCTTCAAATGTTTAAAATTTGAAAAAAAAAAAAAAAAAGGAAAGAAAAAAGTAATGTGGAAAATCTGCCATAATTCAGAACACAAAAAGGAAATCCTGTGGATGAGTCAATTATATGGTTCCTAATGATGGTTGAGCCTGGAGGCCTTGAGCGAGGAGAGGAGGAAACAGGGGAAGATTAACTTGGTTAACCTTCTTCCATTTCCCTGTGCCAGGCAAGTACTTTACTTACTGTATTCCCTCCTCTTTAACCCACTGTAGTTGGGGACAGCTTGAATTTCTACAAGTCTTCCACAAATTTAATGTTTGTTTGCTCTTTGTTTTTCACATCAATAATTAAAATGGTAAAAAGAGCCCAACCCTGTGTTGGAAAGTGGGATTTAGGGGGTTGGGTTTTTCTACCTGTCATCATTAATATGTTTCATCAGATGCCCAGGAAAATTAGGCTCACAGTTTTCCTAGGCAGCTCATTATTAGGGATATATCCTAGAAATTAGAAATCCCCCCAAGATTAAAAGCAAAGTCTCAGAGGCCCCTGAAGACAGTGGTATCTTTAGCGAGCTAAAGGCTTGGCCAAATGCAATAATGATAATGATAAATAACCATCATTTATTTTTATACATGCCCATATCATTTAGGACCTCATAGTGCTCCGCAATAAAATCAAAGAAACATTAACTTGAAGTAAACAAATGACAAAACCAACATCAGCAGATGGGCAAATCAACAACAAAAATAAACAAATCAGCAGGTCAGAGGCTCCATTGCAGGGATGAACAAATGGCTATGGAGCAGGGATTTGGGTGGAATACGCAAGAAACACCAAATGAAGAGTGAAAGGCTGATTGTCCCCGATGTCCCAGAGTGCACAGTACCCTTGGACACCTTTGGATGATGTTACAGTGCCATTAGTGGCTTCCTGTATTCCAATTAAAGCTTGTGTTTGCTGCATTGTCTTTTTGTTTTTCCCCTAGTCCTGAAGTTCCCCAAACACCTCCTGGACTCCTGGTCTGCATGCACAGTTGGATGGAGAAACAAGGAAATTTAGACTGAGATGGACTGTGGGAAGGTGCAAAAATCAGGACTCTGGATATGCTTTTTTTTAAAAATCTGATTTGGAGATAATTAAAAAGAAAAATGAAAAAGTATGAATTTTTTTGGACCTTGATGTGGTGAACATGACTTCCACATCCTCATGTACCAGGTCTGTGAAACTCTCCCAACATTATTCTCAACAAGTTCATGGCCCATAGGTGAGCCATGGTGAGCACAAGCATTTTTTGTCAAGCCAACAAGGATCTTATTGCTATGTGGAAAATATTTACTGCTATTGCTGATGATTATTTATAGTACGGTTGAACCTAAAACTTTATCTATCAAATAAATTCTTTCTGGAAAATTGTCTTTTCTGAAATTATGGAAAAAAAGTCTTCATAACCCATTTAATGATAGAAATTGATGTTGATTCATTATTATCACTATATGGGAGCCAAAAAAGAGGGACTGTACAGACCTGTCATGCCAAGAGACATGAAACCCACTGACCTGTGATAGCAGAGGATTTTGAGCCAAACATAATCTTTTGCTTTTGTTATTCTTTCAAACCTGTGAAGAGGCTGGAGAGGCAGGGAAGTACCTTCATCTAAGCGTTGTTTGGTCTTGAAACACTAAGAAGCAGGAATGCTCATGGAAGCACTGGAATTTGCTCTTCCTGCCATCTGTCCTTGTGTCCATTTGTGTAAGAACAACTCACTTTTGGAACGTGATGATCATCTGCTGAAGATTTAGCTAGAGAGGGCAAATAAGCATTTTATTTTCTTTTAAAAATACTATCCACAGCCTATATAAGGACAAATTTTAGGTGGGGTTTTGGATTTGTATATACAAGGTCAATATTTCAAACTCATTCTGGATTGAGAGACACTTACATTATGACATATGTAATTAGAAGCTACTTAAAAACTAGGTTAAAAAATTAACTCTGCAACACAAAAGCATAATTTCAAGTACCATCTTCAATTACTGTTGTTGTTCCTTCCTTGCTGAAGATTTGTCCTTGCATTCTTGTGTTAACAAACTCTTACGTATCTGAGAAAAAAAATGAGAAAAGCACTGTATTTTGACAGGGAGATATCATGAGCCTGGTAAGCAATCTGTAGTTGCTTTATTTAGATTATTTAACATCACAAAAGTAAATAAGTGATGATTGTCAAACAGACAAATATAATACTCTTTAGTGCTCTGGAGTAGCCATAAAGCCTGACTTGTCCCTGAGCTCATGACAGTAACTTTGCGACTTTGGACATTGTAAGACTGAGAAACAGCTGTTGACAGACACGTTCCAGGTCACAGAACAAGACTGCATGATCAATAAGCTTGAGAGCAAACTTCAGGGCCAGAAATACAACTCCTAACATTCATATGACAAAAGATTCTGCAAGACATTTTGTGCAGTGAGGGCTTTGTGAGGAGACACCATTAATACTGTGCCACAAAGTCTGCAGGGCTGTGCGAAGGCAGGGACACCTTCCACTAACCCAGGTTACTCCAAGCCCCATCCAGCCTGGTCCTGGACACTTCCAGGGATAGGGCAGCCACAGCTTCTCTGGGCAACCTGGGCCAGGGCCTCATCACCCTCACAGGGAAGAATTTCTTCCTCACATCTAATCTAAGCCTACCTTGTTTCAGCATTGAAATCACTGAAACATGCAAGAACTAAAACAGTTTTGCTTGTGTTCATAAGCTTTAGGTGTAGACAAGTGAAGAAAATATTTGGAAAAATATGAATCATGTGTTTGGACATCCACATTTTGAATTTCTCAATCAGAATGTTTTGAATGATGCTTCACAACACTTCACAACCTGCTTCACTTGGCAACCATGTAGATGGTACTAAAATTGGCATTGGCAGTGCCAGAGTTTCATAGTTTGCAGAGAGACATTTGAAGGAATGAATGGGCAGGTCCATCTGTTGATGGAATTTATGGGAATTGCTTGAGAGCTGCTGTGAGAGTGAACTCTCATGTCCCTCCATTGTACACCCCCTTTGCTTTGCTGAGTTTGTGGGCACAGGTGGCCCCAAAATCCACGCTTGAGGGAGCTTTTTGAGAGACAGTGAATAGCAAAAGGTGGAAATACTTTATTCCAATGATTTATCCTGAACATAGAGAATGAGGTCAGTGTTAGATCTAACAGCACCATCACTATATATAACCTTATCAAGGTAAACACTGTGTACAAGAAGGTAACAGCTGAAAATTGGGAATTTAGCTTGGGAAAAGCAGGACCCTACCTGCAGGATGCTGCTACAGCACCCCAGCCATGCAGCAGCTCCTAGGAGTGCTTCTGTTACAAGGGTTTATTTTCCATGTTGTGTAACTTGGCAAGAGCAATTCTCTCCACATTCTGACTTGGCATTCCAGATCTCAATCTGTATGGAAACGTCTGGTAGATTTAAAAAGAAAAAAAATGAAATTGTTCTGTTTCAAAATTGCAGAAAATAATAATAATAATAAAAAAGGAATAAAGGGCTGTTTTCTCTTTGCTTTTTAGTGCTCCTTGTCCTTTTCTCCTTGAGACCTAAATCTGCAGGAGCTTTGTACATGCAGAACCTCTTCCTGGTTTAAGCCTAACTGAAGTTTGGGTGTCCAACATTTAAACATGACTCAATATTAAAACAAGACACAAATCTAGCTTTGACTTTACATTCAAGTTCTTGTACTTTCTCTGAGTTTGGGGTGATCACACCTGAGGTCTTGGGTTGAATTCAACCTAATAAAAAGTGCTATGTTTTATTTTTAAATTGGGAAGGTGTTATATATGTTTAAGCTTCTTAGTGCGGTGAGACAGTAAAAAAGACAAAATCCTCCCTGTTGCTTGATTTTAAAATAGAGTTTTCCTAAAAACCATACAGCATTTTAGGCTATGTTCTCGAAATGACTATTAAAATTATGCCATCACTAGTTTGCATGTAAAAGGTTGATTGCATTGAAATAGTTCAGATGTGCAAAACCAAATGCATGTGCTCCATGGCCCATGTGAGCAGGTGACAATGCACAGCCTCCTGCTACCAACCACACTGCATTTCAGCTTTCTGAATGTCATTTTATCAGCAGAACAAACTTGTGAACTCTGAAATCATCTTAAGCCCCAGACATTGTTAAGGCTTGTACAGATGTTTAGTCATAAGCACCTTGAAGAATTCTGTGGTTGTGTCATAGAATCATGGAATTGTTTAGACTGGAAAAGTCCTCTAAGACCATCAAGTCCAATCATTCCCCCAACACTGCCAAGGCAACCACTAAGTCATGTCCCCAAGTGCCACATCCACACGGCTTTTAAGTCCCTCCAGGGATGGGGACTCCACCACTGCCCTGGGCAGTTGTGCCAGGGCTGGACAGCCCTTTGGTCAAAAAGCTTTCCCAGTATCCAGTTTAACCCTCCTGTAGTGCAACTTACGGTCATTTCCCCTTGTCCTGTCTCTTGTTCCCTGGCAGCAGAGCCCAAACCCCTCCAGCTCCACTGTCCTGTCAGGGAGTTGCAGAGAGTGAAAAGGTCCTCCTGAGCCTCCTTTTCTCCAAGCTGAGCCCCCCCCAGCTCCCTCAGCTGCTCCTGGTGCTCCAGACCCTTCCCCAGCTCCGTTCCCTTCCCGGGACATGCTCCAGCCCCTCAATGTCTCTCTGGTCTGAGGGACCCAGAACTGTCCCCAGCACTGGAGGTGCCCCAGCAGTGCCAGCACAGGGACAGTCCCTGCCCTGGGCCTGTGACACACCATGGCTGGCACTGGAGCCATTGGCCTCTTGCCCAGCTGGGCACATCTGGGCTCATGTCCAGCTGCTGTCACCAGCACCCCCAGAGCCTTTTCCACCAGGGAGATTTCCATATCCTCTTCCCCCAGCCTGTAGTGCTTCAGGGTGGTGTTGCCACCCCAGAGCAGGACCCAGAACTAGACCTTGTTGAACCTCATACAAATCCCTCATTCCATGGATCCAGCATGTCCAGGTCCCTCTGTAGTGCCTTTCTGTCCTTTCCAACACCCACAGCAAACCCAATTTCTGTATTTCCAAGGCATCCCCAGTAGAGCTTCAAGTGCCACTGGTGGCCACATGAATGTCCTCCCACAAGGACATTGTCCACCCACAAGGAGCATGTGTGAGCTGCCTGTCCCTGATAGTAGGGCTTGTGAAAAATGACTTTTGCGCTGGCCTGGCCCTTCAAAAGAGGAGAAACCCTTTAGTTTCACTCTTTGCAATCCCTTTAGTCATTTGTACCTTCTAAACAAGTGCTGTTGTCATAGAGTTTGGGAGAAGAAAATCCTGACTCATTATAAGGGTGAAGGTATTGCAGTGAAAACAGTTGTCAGTTAAAACCATATGAAGTCTTTGAAAACTCATGTAACTCTTGAAAGGGATTGAAATTATACAAACAGAGTGGCAAACTATTTACCACACACTTGCACAGCTCAGAGGTTCATAGAATCACAGAATATCCTGAGTTGGAAGGGACCCACAAGAATCATCAAGTCCAACTCCTGGCCCTGCCCAGGACACCCCAACAATCCCCCTCTGTCCCTGAGTCTGTTGTCCAAATGCTCCTTGAGCTCTGTCAGCCTTGGGGCTGTGACTGCTGCCCTGGGGAGCCTGTTCAGTGCCCAACCATCCTCTGGGGGAAGAATCTTTTCCCGAGATCCAACCTAAACATCCCCTGACACAGGTTGTCCACACCACTGATACTGTTCATATAATTTCATCATTAAAACAATTTTGGGTGCCTAAAAGCTTGAAATAATTTTTATTGTGAAGGTATCTTAGATGAGTTTGTAGTCTCCTTCCCAGGAAGTGCTCTGGGACTGTAGTTATTATCAAGGGATTATTTGCTCGGGGACAGAAAAATCAAGGTAAAAGAAAAAAGGTGTGGGGTTAATCTGTACGTGTTTTCCTCTGGAACAGGATTACTCCCATGCTTACATGGCAAGGCAGGGATGTCTGGGGGATCAGGGCCACTGAGGCAGCATTGCTCTGGACCTGAGTCTCCCCAGGATCTGCCACCACTCCTCTCCCTTCCCGCAGCTGCCTTTATGTCCCAGGCATAAATCCTCTTTACTTGGGCTTTGTGTCTGGGGGCCGGCAGCGGCGTTTGTTCCCAGACGAGGTGCAATGCTGGGAAACCGTGGGCGGGGGAATACATTCATATCTGTATGTATTTATACAGGTATAAATGCATTAATATCAAATATATGCACCCCCCTAACCATGCGCAGACACTGAGGGAGATTTTAACTCCAAATTGTCAGGCTTTAATAGATTTAAATCAGGCTCTGAACGCTATTTTAACATATTTTTTTGTGCGTGTTTAGTAACAACAGTCATCTTAAATTGTAGTGGCACATGGCCAGAGGGAAGAGAGGTGTTAATGAGACTCACTATAAATGGAAGGAGCTCTGGAGTGACAGTTTTCCGGAGCACTGTTGGCATCGGATCGAAGAGACAGGTGGTGGCACAGGGCTGACCGATCACCTCAGATAATGATGAAAGAGGAGTGACAGGGGTGAAAGATTCAAGGACCACTGAAGAATGGCGAGGGGGAAGGCAGGGGCCATCAGCCAGCCCCGACAGGCTCGGCCGGTTCCCCACGCGCCGCTCACGCCGGTGAAATATGAGAGGGGCTGATAAGGGGGAAGCAGAGTATTATCGATATCAGATGTGGAAATGAGTGGACTTAGTAACCTATCCACCATTTGGAGTAAGTATTTACGGTTTCCATGACCAGAATCAATCAGGTTTGAAATTCATTCTTATTTGGCAGAGGAAATGTGCACTTAACCTTTACATTCGGGGTCTCCTGATGAATATTGACCTAGAAAAATATCCCAAAGGTGTTCAGTCCGACAAAAAGTTATTTAATAATTTGGTAAATGATTGCTGTGCCACGGGGACTAAATATTTAGATCAGAAATCCTAACTTTAGATGGGTGCCGGACCAAGGTGCAGATTATTGCTACACTGAGAGCCCTCCAACCTCTCATCAACCAGCCATAAATCAGGGGGATGGAGGAGTTCAGACAGAGCAAATTCTGGTGACAGCCACGTGATGGACTCACGGGGGAGAAAATGAAAATTCATTCCCTGACAACCTGCTACAGGCTGCAGGTATGGCAAGGGGGAGAAGCTAAATAGATCTGTATCAGCTGCGAGGATGGCAGACCCCCAGCATATGGAAATGCACCGGGAGGGAGGTGTAACCCGGAGCTGCACACAAAATGCTCAAACGTCAGAGTGGCTGAATCACCTGAGCAAAGATTATATAAAAATGTAAATTGCCTGCTCCTGACCCAATCACGTTTAAAAATGAAAGGACAAAGAGTGACAGGAAAGGTGCTATTATTACAGATTCAGGGTGATGCACAGTCACTGCTCAGATTCCTCTTCGGCAGTGGTTGCGAGGCAAGCTCAGGCACTGTGAATAATTTCCCTGCAACTGCCCTCTCCTATTTATACACCCGATCCGAAGGCTTTGGGGATGAAGGGAAACGATCCCGTGGATTTGAAAGGGCTTCTGAGCAGGATCCATGCAAATCTGCTCTATGTGGGGATTTCAGGACCCAATTTTTTTAATCTAACTCAACTTACTCCAGATTTCCAGTGTGCAGCTAAATATTAAATTCACTTTAAGAAAGATTATTTTATAAAGCTGTTCTTGCTTATGTGAGAGTAATGAAGTCAAAGACGAACAGGAATTGCTCTGAAAGGCACAGGCTGCTTGGCTTTACAAAAGATCTCACTAATGGGTTAGATCAAGTATTGCTATCCCTAAAATTAAATGCCAGTGTTTAAAACTCCATTTTTATAAGAAGAACTTGCTATTAATAATTTTTAACGCTCTTGATTAAATAACTAAAAATGCATTATTATTGGGTTCATAATTACTTTAAAAATGTTCAGGTTTTGGTCATTTTCCCTGCATTATTATGGCACAGAGGCAAAATTTCACTCATATATTTGACTTAAATGACAGTCTTTTGGGATTTGCAACAGAAATTATAACTTCTACTGCAATTTACATGTTAAGTTCTGTAACCCCGTGATAGTTCAACCATTTGTAAAAGAACAGTAGGTGGCCTACTGGTCTAATATTCAATGAATAATTTTATCTTATATCAGACATGAGGTCCAGTTTAATGTTTTATTACATTAAAATTGCACCGGGTGACATAAACTTTGTAATTAAAAGAGCATAACTTTTCTGAAATGCTGTATATGAGTCTTATGAAAAATCAGCATGTTTAATCACGCTGCTATAAAATGAGACTGCTTTTGTGTGTACGAGGTGCTACCTGTTGATGTGTTTGTTGACACTGTCTGTTTGCAGCACTTGGCAATTTAATTCCTTGCTATTTTGCATCCAAGAAGTCACACTTTGTGGGTAAATAAGTAAAAATACGTGAAACATAGAAAAAGAGGTATCATGGCTGTGGAATGTTGCCTTCGTTAGTGGATGCACCTCAGTGTGGTTGGATATCTTGGACTGTGTTTGGCAGACCCAGTGAGGTGCCATGGCCTGGCTGTACTCCGATGTGCCCCTGGCTAGTGCGGCTGGAGAGGGTTGGGAATCGTGCCCTGCTCTGGAACAGCGCAGTGGGAGAGCTGCCCCTGGGCCCCGGGGGTTTGGAGATGCGCCGCATCCCCGGGAGCAACCCCCAGGGCACATCAATCTCCACTTCCAATTGCTTCCTAATGGCCCGGGAGCTTTCCAAAGGGAACCGCACCACAGAGCGGCTCTGCATTAGCTTTTATTTGTCTTTCTAGAGATTACCATTAGTCATCGTTAGTTATGAGGCAATGGCAGATATCAATTAGAAGATGAAGTATGACCCAAGTCACGTGCAGGTGGTAATGGAGCTGCTGCAGGATGAGCTCCTGGCAGCACTGTGGTGTGGTGGCTCCGGGGTCCTCCCTCTGCTGAGGGTATTTTGGGTGTGTTGAGCTCATGCAGCTGACTTTGGCTTTGTTTCATTTTACTTTCTTCTGTTTGTTCATTCGAGTGAGCTGAATCAATGAACTCATCCTTGAGCTGGAACATTTTTAGATTTAATAGACCAAAGTTACAACAAAACCGTCCGAGCCTAGATTCTGGTGCTCTTTCACCCAAAATTAATTTTCTTTCCCATTTAGAATTAAAATTCTTAATTGGCCCACAATTATAAACAAGAACAGAGGAAGAGTCTTTTAATATCTCAAGATGGTTCCAGTTGTTGCTTCTTAAATTGTGGTCTCTGAGATGATGCTCTGAGGTAGGAAGTGGGAGTTTCATTGCACAAACATACTTATTGTCATAATAGAAAAAACAGAGTCATTGTAACAGCTTCAGGAGAGCTAATATATCTCTGTTCTGAAGCCAGATACAGTTTGATAGATGCTGCATTAATTGATGCATTATGTAGTGTTTGTTAAGACACACAATCTAGCAATTTTTTATTTTTCTTTGAGATAAGGGTTATATTAACCCCAGATTTCCTGTTGATTTGTTTTTTTCCTAAGAGTGTGGTATGAGGTGGAAGGAAAAAGGGAAAGCAGATTTTAAAAGTATGGAACAAACACCTAAATATGCAGCTGAAGTGTGGCTGCTTACAGGAAAAAAAAGTAATTTTTGAAAATGCCATAACACTCATCTCTACTTCACCTGCTTCAATTTCCAGGCACCCAAAAATCTTCTCAAACCCATCCTCTTTTTGTTGGCCCCAGACTGCAGAGCCCAGAGCTGAACCCCAGTCTCTGGACCCCCAGAGACTGCCCCTTGTGGGGCTGTTCCCTCTCTCCTTCCATGCGCTGCAAATGTGCTGCATGTTCTAAAAATAAAAGCCTCGATTCAAACATGATGTATCTCCTTTGATTTCCATGCAGATACATGAGGAATGAATGTATCTATTATGTTGGGGTCTGCTGGAATGTTAATTTTGAAAGTCATTTCTCTCAATCTATAATTATATCTTCTTTGTCAGAAAGTAGGAATTTCTTAGAGAGAAAGGGATTAATCTCAGTCACTGTTTTCAAACAGTTTGAGTTGGGTAGTTTCTGTAAGACTATCATTTCTTTTCTTTTAAACCAGTTAAATTTTGCCTGAGGCTAACATTTTATACCCAGAGTAAATCTTACTAAAATTAAGAAACAGAACATACAGCTGCCCTTATTCCTGGCCCACAGATGTTACCGAAATCTGATTAAAAACCCCTCAATCTTCTGCTGCACCTTTTCATTAGTGCAATAATCATTTTTGCCAAATATCTGGCAGAAAAGGGTGGAAAAAAAGTGAAAAATATGAGGTTTTGATGATCAGCATCTTTGAAAAGACTCGTTGAACCTAGTGGGAGAAATGAGGACTTGGGGTAATCCATGTGCTGAAATATTTTTGCTTCTTTTTCTAGAAAATGTGCAATTTGGTCAGGCAGAAAAAATTGAACAGAGCCTTCCAAGCAATAAATCACTGGATTGCTGGTGACATTCATACAATGCGGATATAGTGTTAACTGTATGAGTCAGACAGCCCTTACTGCACTCAGCCTGTTCCTAGGAGGTGACCTTGCCACGGTGTAGTAATCAATCATTCTGGCACAGGACACACTGTTTTTGTTTAATATTACACTATTGGAATATATAGTAAACAAAGTGCAAAGGAAATTTCGAAAGCAAGTACTAGAGAAGGTGTGCTGTAATATTTTGCAACCCGAGGAGTGCCAACAACATCCTGGGCCCTGTGTGTGCCTCTGGATTAGTAACTTTAGGGCTGTTAGCAGCACCAAAGCATATGTGACTACACTCAAATACTTCAACTGTCTGCACAGTTCGAGAGGAACAATTCAATGGAAATATGAAGTTAGGATTGCAAAAAAGATTTACTACCAGATATGCTGCAGTCTTACACATTTCTTCTTTTGGCACTTTTATACAGCATATACATCACGATTTTCCCAGCCAAATGACAGAGGAGCAACATCCCCAACCGCCTGAAAAAAATTAAGCAAACAAATCTTAATTAACTAGTAAAAATTCTTTTAGTGTACGATAAGCGAAGTGTTGCTACTCATAGCCAAGAGGTTATATTGGATTTCCATGCATGAGTTATACCAGGAGCCAGTTAATTCATGAAGTTTACTGTCACTGCATAGGGTAAAGGAAGACAAAGGTAAACTCTTAGAAATGAAGGAACCTTAAGTGAAATATATTTGGTTCTTACTGTTTTCACACATAGTAGAGATGAAAGATAATGCAGTGGTAATTGAGTATATAAAACTACCTTGTCAGAGAGGCAGCATTAATGTCGAGTTTGTTCTGGTTTTTCCAAGTGCAAACCACTATGTACGTGCTGCAAAGAGGTGAAGAATCAAATCTGTTATGGCTAAGATTTTTTTAGGTATAAATGTGGACACACATAATTTTTTCAATACTGCAGCCTACTTTTATTTTATTGTGGTCCTGGAGCCACTGGTGAGCCATATGGCATTGAGAAGTGACCTGGAACACGGGGGTGGCCAAACTGTTCCATTTGCTCTTGCACAAACGGAAAACCAAACAGCTTGAAAAGGGAGCAAAGGCAAGCAGTGAACACACAGAGTTTTGGCCCTGGGTTGCAGAGGGAGACAGTTGTGGTGACACTTCCCAAGGTGATCTGTAGGTTTTCTTCAAAAGGGTTGGATGCTCTTTCAACTTTAAACAGTTGAGAAACACTGCTCTAAAGTGTCCATCACCCAGAGATGAATTGAGCTTTCAGAGCAGCGTGTCCTGCCTGAGCAGAGTCAGGAATGCTTGCACATGGCAGAGGGGTGTCCTGGGTGAGCAGAGATGCTGTTGGCCCAAATCTTCATATCTTCATATTTTTCCATATCATTTGGGAGTTGGAAACCATTTGGATAATGCTAACACTCAATTTTTAAGCAGTTCCTAGGGAAGCCTGAGGAGTCCCAATCAGCAGAACCACAGTCCAGCCCTCGGTGGTGCTGACCCTGCTCCATCATCAAGAATCAGCCATGAGAAGCCTGTGAGCTACTGGAATTTGAGCTTTAAAAGCGGTGCCAGCACCTGCAGGTCTGGTAGGCTCCATATTCTCACTCCTTGCCCCCAGATACCTCTAGAATGGTCCTGGGTTGTGCAGCCTGTGAGTTATCAACACCACATATGCACAGAGGTCAGAGTTTCACATACTTATGGTTATTTCATACCTGGGCAAAAATAAAGTTGCAATCCGATATTTCAACCCACGCCACGGGTTTATCTTGTATTTATTTGAGCACTGGAGCCAAATCCATTTATCCCCAGACCGTGGCACCATGGGCAGGTTGCAGCTGCTTGCAATGAATTTGATGACCAGTCCTATCAGTTGACCCACAGAACATGAATGTGCCTTTATTATATGTCTATGTATTTCATACCATAATTATTTATTGTCCATCAGAAGGAGTCAGAGGATCTTGGTGTCACAAGTGGTTGGTTGTTTTCATGGAAAAATTAGTGTTGGGCTGAGCAGATAAATGCACGAAACGGGCTCAAATTCTGAATTCTGCCTTTTCATCTAGTGTTCAAATTTCTGAATTTCAGCCAAGAAGGGGAAGAAAGGGGAAAGAAGTATCTAAGAGCTCTCTCAATTTGCCCATGAGCTCATAGGTTTCTTTAGTCTCAATATGTGTGCAACAGAAAGTAAGGAAACCCAACCTCATAGTAAATCCTCAAGTGTAGGTTTACATGGGTGTACCTGAAAGGAGAGCTTGGTGTAGTATTAGGGAAAGCAGCAAATTAAATATGTTTCCCAGGACATTTAATTTTGCAATAAAGTCCTTGGCAACAACATTTTTGTTTATCTGCCATCAATGCTAAAAAACGAACTGGTGTTATTTTCCTGGAAGAAACTATTGCAGAAATAGATGTCAGTTATATTAAAAAATGCATTTTGAAACTTTCAGTGGATTAGTTACAAATAGGTGTTAGGGCTTTTCACAGTAAATATTAAATTACTTTAAAGATACTGTTAGATGCTGACTGGTAATGTTGATTTTATCTTAGTTGTTTAATCATTTTACAAATAAATTTATCCAGTCAAGACAGTAATGTTTCATATTCTGGGAGTGTTGGCTATCCCTTATTAGCCTTTGCATGAATAATGAGCAGTTATTATCAGATGCTTAACAAAGACTTAGAATAATAAAGTTCTTTTTAAACTTAAAACACCTCTTTCTGGGTTAATCAAAACAAGGAAGCCCAAGAAAACACACTGGCAGGTTAACCTGGATTCTGTGTACAGACACCATAAAACCCTGCACAGGTTTTCTCCCGGAATCACATTACAGACCTATTGCATCGCCTCGAATCAGTAGGGAATGATCATTTTCGCTCCAGTACCACTACGGTGTCCCACCTCCTGGAGCAGTAATGGGTGTCAGGTACTGTTTGGACTAGAACGGATTAAGTTATCACCCCCCCTGCTGTGTGTTAATTTATTGCTTCAGACATTTTCATATCTGACTCATTTTCACCCGCTCGGCCAAGTTGCGCATCCCGGTGGCCGAGCGGCACCGCAAAATGGCTTTGGTCGGGGGGCACGATGCCGATGCCGCCAGGGGAGAGAGCAGCCACCCAGTCAGGCAATCTGCCGACGTGCGACACGGCAGCCACGCCACCACTCCTCAGGAAACAGGGGAGGAGATTGCGTTGCCGTCCGAGATCCCAGTGCTAGACATCTTCCCATAATAGCGTTATTTCCTCAAGAAAATAAAGGGTCACCACTGCACGTAAACTACATAAAAAATGTTGTGTTGCAGGTGGTTTTTTTTTTTTGCTCCCCTGGTTTTGTTCAGTGATTATGTAGAACCTGCTGGAAAGGTGTTTATTTCTGTTTGTAAATTGAATGTGCTGGGTGTTTTTCTCCAGCTTTGCCCCAGGCTCTGTTGGATGTGATGATGGAGCTGGAAGCCGAGGCAGACACCGGCAGAGCATACACAGAGGGAATCTGGCTGGAAAATAAAGCCTTGCTTTGTCATTTTGTACCTCTTAAAAGTCCCGCTCCATGCAGGCAAAATGTGAGTTAATATACGTTAAACAGGATGAGCGAAGTGAAAAATAAACATGTAAAAATAAACAGCAGCTCACTGGAAGAGCTGGGGCCATTCCCAGAGTATGGGTCCAATGGAGCCGCCAGCCACAGAGTTGAATTGTCCCCAAAAAACTACCTCCATCCTGCCACCCCCTCCATCCCCAGGTCAGGCATCTGGGGTTGTTTTCCCAAATCCCTTTTCTCCCCCATTTGTGATATGTGGGTGATGGAGATCCTCACCCTGTCGTGCGTGAGTTGCACACGGACACCTCCGGAGGTTTAATTTCACACATATCTATTGCACATACACAAATAAATTCTCCCATCCCATTTTATTGAATTTCTAGTAAGTTGGCAGACTAAAGTGATTTTTAACACTTTTTGATTGGATTTATGATTTCTGTGTCATCCACCCTTCTTCTGACATTAGGAAATGTTCAACATGAGGGAATCATTCACTGGTTCTTTTAACTACACTATAAAACATTTTAGTCTCCTTTCTCTCAGAAATCCATAAATGGCTAATTTAATCACAGCCTTACAGCAGAAACCCTCAGTTTCTTCTGCTAATTATGAGGCCAGGTGTTGGTGCTTAAATCATTGTGAGATGTTGGGGACAGATAGGGACAGCGCTGTCAGGACTCCGTCACCAGTGGCCAGATCATGGCTTGGTGTCCAAAGCGTTGAGGGTCACCTGGGCTTGGCTCCTTTCTGTGGGTCAAACAGCTTGGTGTGCTCAAATGCAGATTTCAGGAGATCATAGAATCAGAGAATTCCAGGCTTGAAGACACCTCAAGAATCATCTGGTCTAACCTATCTTGCCAAAGCATGGTCTAGATAAGAAGGCTCAGTACCATGTCCAGCTGAATCCTAAAAGCAGACAAACCCGACCCAGAGAAAGTCCCATCCCTGGAACTGTTCAAGGACAGGTTGGACAGGATTTGGAGCAACCTGGGCTAGTGGAAGGTGTCCCTGCCCATGGCAGGGGATGGAACTGGGTAATCTTGGAGGTCCCTTCCAACTCAAACCATTCTATAATTCTATGATTCTGATTCTATGAACTTCCCATATTATATGTTTTCAAGGCTGAGGTTTCCCAGCTCCCTGGAATGGGAGCTCTACTTCCCTCTACTTGACCATGTTTTCCTGGTAAATTAAGACCAAACCAACCACAAAAAAAACTTTACAGGCCACACTCTCTGTA
Organism: Corapipo altera; assembly: GCF_003945725.1. Lineage (NCBI taxonomy): Eukaryota > Metazoa > Chordata > Aves > Passeriformes > Pipridae > Corapipo > Corapipo altera. The sequence continues at coordinate 1,678,361 of NW_020884915.1, forward strand.
GTGTTGACTGAGCTTTCCTTCCTCCGGTGTCCAAGCAGTTGAAGCATGCTGGAATTTCAAAGGCACAGGGAGTTGGGTGGTGAGAGGGCTGACGGCCGTGTGAAAGCACACACACACTGCCTTGCAGAAACTCCTGGTAATTACAGCTATTAAAGCTTTTGCTTGCCTGGTATCCTGAAACTTGAGCTTGTAGGGGTTTGTGCTTTCCAAAGAGGTTTCTTGCTGAACCAGGTATGACTTTTTCATTGCACCACATAGAATCACTGAACCATTAATGTTGGAAAAGCCCTCTAAGACTGTCAAGTCCAACCATTAACCCAGTACTGCCAAACCTACCACTAACCCACATCCCCAAGTGCCACATCTATACATTTTTTTGAACACTTCCAGGAATGGTGATTCTACCACTTCCTTGTGCATCCTGTTCCAATCTTGACCACCCACACCTTGGAGCGAGTGCTGCAACCTTATTCCTCCCTTGTCAGCTACAAGTAGGAGCTATAGCCGTTGTCCTCATCATTCCTGAATTGGGTGGTTTGAAGTCTGGATCAAGTTGAACCCTTTTGAAGGTACATTTTGAAGTTGGATGTCATGGGCTGGTTCCTCTCATTGCTGGATCCAGAGACAGTCACTTGTGAGTTGGGCTGTGAGTGCAAATCTCTCACCTTATATCGAAAGGAATTTTGGAGGCAAGTTGGGCCAAGGTTCTTGGGATTAAGGGAGTTCCTGCACCTTTTAGCTACTCTGCATAGAGATTATCATGGAAATCCCTGGTAAAAGTATTAAGTCTATGCAATAAATAGGGGAAAAAAGAGAAGATGAAGTTAGTATTAAAATTAATACCAAGAAGAAAAGCTTTAAAAACTGTTTTAGCAGTTTTATCTGCATAGAGAAATGCCCTGACCTTTGCATTATGTATATGGTTTTATTAAAACTCATTTAATCTGGTAATTGCCAAGATCCACCATCCTTACATTTTTCTCATGTTTTGTGGTTTATGCAGTGAGTAATTCATTATACTAATACAATTTCTATGTTCTGTCCAAAACCAGAAAATAAAACCATATATCCCTCAAAACTGAGATCTTTGACCTGTTCTAAGGTCTGCCTTAATTCACAGCAGCACATTTATCACTTTCTAGCAAAAACATGCATATAATAATTAGATGCAATATGATAATTAAGGTTATAATAAGGGGGGGGGGGGAGAAAATATCTTGTAGCTGTGGTTGTACTCTTGATCTGCACTGAATTTTTTGGACCTCACAAAATTTATTAGCCTGCCTGTGCAGGTCTTGCAGACATATTTTTTCCTCTCTGCCCTTCCTGAGACATCTCAAGTCCTGATGGTCTCCAAGGCCTGACCTGCCTCAATAACACTATTTTGATGATTTTAAATGTATTTTCCAATTTCAAAGAAAACAGTGTTCGATATCAGCTCACTCCGACTAAGAAGCCCATCTCTGCACTCTTTGGTCTGTTTGCTCCATCACCTCTAATATTCATTGTTCTCTCCCCTTCCATCCTCTTTCTCATTCCCTTCTCCTTCCCCACTCCCTGGCCCATCCTTTCTGGAAGAATTTCCTTCACCAGTTCCCATTTTCTTCCTGGTGCCTCTTCCACACATCCTGGCACTCGTGGTGCCACAACAGTGTGATACCTAATGAAGAATCCTGATTTGCAGATGTCACCACATACACCAGCTATATTCCGCCCCAAAACTTCTTTTAATCCATGATAATCAATACCAGCATGCAGATCCACATGCACCATTAACTACAATTTACATTTGATAAAATACTGTTTTTCTTCATTAGGATACAGCTCGCTTCACAACATGCTTACTTGGGAAACACTTGAGGATGGAAAAACATTGTCCATCTTGTTTCTCCTGGAGTCCAAACCCCATGTTGTGTCCTCTTGCCTGGACTTGAATGGCAAGCAGGACTGATTTTCTTCTTGAGTGACCAGAAGTCATTTTTCAATAGAGTTACCACTGATTTACTTGTGGTTTCTGAGAGAACAATGAGAAAGGACCTACCTGACTGACAGACATTGCCAACTTCAAGAAGTAATAGGTGTTTGGGGAGCAAAGGTTAAGTGAGGATGGTGAACACACAGTGAGAAAAGTTAGTAAAAGACACTAAGATGTATTATTCCTTAGCTAGTTTTAATTCTCCAGGTTTTAAAAAAGGTACAGTTGTGTAACATTGTGGAAATGCAAGTGTTGGAGCCAGGTGCTCAAATATTTCCGGATATAATTTTCCATCTCAAGTCCAAAGACTCTTGGAAGGAGCACACCAACACTATTCCATGAGGGCAAGGGGTAAACCCAAGACTGGTGTATGATTATAATCTACTACAATCTGAATGCTCATATGTGGATTTTGGTGCATTTTCCCACTAGAAAAATGAATTTCAGCAAACTTGCTCTTCCACTCTTGCTTTACCCTTCTGAGATGTTCCAGGCAGCTGGACCCAACTTGCTGCATGTTCGATCCACACTCAGTCCATACTAAAGCTGATTTTACTGAAGGGGGGGGAACATTATGGTAGGTGCAGAGACACCACAGCACTGGTGAGTTCAAGGTATCTGCTCAGTCCCAGATCCTGGTTTAGATGTCCCATGGACCCGTGCAGTGGCATGAAACAGCGAAGGGCCTCCAAATCACTGAGTCCTAGAATGGCTTGAGTTGGAAGGGACCTTAAAGATCATCCATTTCTATCCCCTGCCACGGACAGGGACACCTTCCACTGTCCCAGGTTGCTCCAAGCCCCGTCCAACCTGGCCTTGAACACTTCCAGGGATGGGGCAGCTACAGCTCCTCTGGCAACCAGTGCTGGGGCCTCACCACCCTCACAGGGTAGAATTTCTTCCTAAACATCCAACCTAATCTCTCCTCTTTTAGTTTGAAACCATTTCCCCTTGTCCTCTCACTATCTGCCAGTGTGAATTTTCTCTCTCCTTCCTCATTGTGAGCCCTCTTTAGGTACAGGAATGCCACAATAAGGCATCTCTGGAGCCTTCTCTTCTCCAAATTCCTGTCGTAGGAGTGGGGAGCGTGGAGGGCTCATAGCACCAGTGTGTCCTCTGCCTTCAAGAGCAGGGAAAGGGCATTCTTGATCCTCCATTTGGGGAACAATTTTCCTCTAGTAGCTGGAAATTTTTAATAAGGAGGTTTTATGTCACTGTGCAAGGTGCACTTAAGGGAATGTGACACCGTGTGACAGCGTTGAGATGCTGCAAAGATTTTGGACAGAATTAAAAATTCTGCTGGTGTGGCTGTGGCTAGGCACAGTGGAGTATAAATTAACATATAACTAATAACTACACTGGCATTATAGCAAGTATCTCATGGTGATAAGCTTCATGATTCTCTTCAACCCACTGAAGTTGAAGGAAGAGCAAAGGCCTTTTCAAGCTTACTTTATCTTCTTGCTTCTTAAGTGAGACTAATCAAGTTTATATCCTTTTAGCTTATTATTAGCCCAGTAGAGCTTCTGGCACTCTTTACAGCTTTTTTGACATGAAAGTTAGTTACACCTACTGTACTTAGTATGACTTCACTTTTCTTGTGATAAATCCTGAAAATTAATATACTGTATCCTCCAGATTACAAAATGAAAGTGTCCTAGACATTGTGAATACTTTGGCTGTGGAATGCTGCCAGTAAAAGAAAAAAAACCTGATGTCTTAATGATCTCTGCTAATAAAAAAGAGAAACTGGATAGTAAATTTTTTTTGGTGAAGATGTCAGGTTTTTCTCTTTCTTATCCTAAACTTGAACTGACACATATTTCAAAATTGGTTGCAAAGTAGAAGAATCTTTGAGAATAAAATGCCTTGGATGTAAAAAATTCATAATGAAAATCCCAGAGTGCAGTGAGTCCTGAGTTACTTACACTTCTCATAGGAAGTTGGGCTGCAGGAGGAATGCGAGCCTGGGCCCTGAGCACTGAACATAGGTTAAATTCTTTCTTAAATTAAATGAAGGACAATAATGAAATCTTTTGTTATGTTATTTGCTGACTGGGCTTCCTGATTTGGTGAATTAAGAGAGAGTCAAGCTCTGAAACAAGTCCCCATTCTTGTTCCAAGGCTAGCACTGGTGGCACTGGTGTCTTATTGAACACAGATCTGCTTAATTACAGTTTCCACTGTTTGTTAAGATAACGAGTGCCAGCTGTTTGATAGCTGGGCCCGCACAGGGCAAAGCTGGCCGTCTTTGTCATTCCCATTTAGGCCCTGGATCAGACTGGCGTGTCCATAAAATCATACAGGGAGCACAATAACCGAGGAGAGCGCTCGCAATGTGTTCCGCAAATTTGGGCAGAGCATTTGCCGGTGCACGCCGAGCTCTGCCATCTATATCTAAAGCCACTCACCATTGGGAATATAAAGTCAAAGCAGAAAAATTGAGCATTTAATGGTGTACCATTATTGTTGAAATCACAATGACAGGCCATGATCTCCAAGTACAATTTTGATCCTTATGTAGTAACTGAAATTACAGCATTTCATACTCTGACTATATTATAGGGAATAAAACATCTGTCTAAATATTGGAGATATAAAATCCTCAAAATAAAGATATTTGAGAATATCTTGCACAGAGCACCTTTCCACCTGCTTGCTTAGTATAATGCAGTCATTATGGCAATAAATGTTTCTAATAAAGTATGAAAATGGATTGTTTGCTTTGCTGCTTGTATGAACTCTCATTTCTCTTTTTATTATATTGAATCTGACATTTGCTTACCCTTTATCAGTAGAATATTTAATCAACTCCAATCTGTAAGAAGCAAGAGGAATTTCTATTTTATTTAAAACCTGTCCCACATGAAAAAGGACTGGGAAATAGGTCATTCAGTGTATGGGAAGTGTGAGAAGTATTAGAGTTACAATGCTGAATATTTATCTAGTCTATAAAAGAGACTGTTCTAAACTTGTGCAGTAACATGCGAGTCTGCTTCTATTGTTTAAAGTCCTGGTGAAATGATTTAATGGCTTAATGTTTCTAATTTTTATCCACAGTCCAGGATCTAGAGAATTAAGCCTCTGTCAGCTTTATTTATTTTCTCTGTCAGAGTATTTTCTTGCACTTTTTGCTACATAACTCTTCAGAAATGCTATATCCATATCGATTGTAATTTCCTTGGGCTCTTGTCCAAAATACTCAACGTAAACAGTCTGTGTTTCCTCTCCATCTGTATTTTGGCTAATCCTCTGCTTTAGACAATCTAATGACAAGTGCTGGTTATCTGGAGGTGCACGGTTTTCAAACCGGCGCTCTATGATTTATGGTTCTTGTTTTACAGAAAGAATCACAAGCTCACAGAAGTGAAAGCTTCCAAATAAGCACCTAACTTTTGTAATAAATACAGCTAACAACATGTCTGCAAATATAGAGCAAACAGAGTGAGTGATGTCTTATTATGCAGGCCACAGTTTGACTTGGTCTGGTTTTATTTATGAATATGTCCTGCATCTGTTTCAAATTTCAGACCCGCTCGGTTTCTCCAATGCTCTCCCAAGCAAGCTTGTGCTGAACGTTGTTAATTATCCTAATAAAATATTTGTATCAATTTTACTAAAGATCTGCAATGCTTCTGCCACGAGCAGACATTTTTTAATAACTGAATTAAGAGAAATAATTACAGCTAGCACTGGAATGGTCAGAGATGTCCAGATTGTAGGGGAAAAAAAAAAAGGAGGGGAGGAGGGAATGGGCAGAGTACAGCAAACTGTACAAGAGCAAAGGGACATATGATTAAATTAAAGGGCAATGCTTTGTGAACAAACAAAAGGAAATCCTTCTTCATACAATACATAGTCAATCTGCTGAATTCACGACCACAGGGGGTCATTGAAACAAATGCTGTGCCGGGGTTTCAGAGCGGACTGGATAATTTTATGTCTGGTATTAAAATACGTAGCCCTGGAAGCTCAGATAATGATAAGGGTAACCAAACCCCATGCTGCAGCCTGTGAGATGGTGTTGGAGGCTTGGGAAAGGAGCCTGGCTGCCCTGAACCAGCAGGATGGGGCCTTACAGGGGGCTCACCTTCCTTTGAAGAGGCGGGCGCTGCCCACCAGCGTGGCGTGGGCTCCATCACTGATCTCCTCCGGTGCCACAATTCCTTGTTTCTCAGTAAAAATAAAACATGAGACCCTGGTGTGAATTTCTAAGCACTCTCCTCTTGCCGCTGGTTCCACAGCACCAAGTGATCTTTGAGGGATGTGATTCCCTCGGCTTATTCTTGTAGTGCAACTAAATACTTGATGCAGGGATGAGCTGTAAGGACCACCTTGTGCATCACTGCCAGGTGTGAAAGGCGCAGGGTCTGCCCACAGCTCTGTGGAAAAACTCCTGTTCAGCATGGCAACTATTTAACCCTCTACCAGAGAGAAAAGCTTTAAATATATTTTTCTGCCATGAAGTCTTTTAGTTCCTTTTGCAAGGCCATGCTGAACATGAGGCCTTGTCCCTGGTTTTAGCTGAGAGCTGTGAATTTCAATGCCTGCATTTCAGGTTTGTTACAGTACCTATTACCCAGGGGTGTGTCTCCTGTGATCCTACAAGAAGAAGGGACGTATTCTGTGCTCCTCAACGAATATGTCCTACATCATGCTCAGTGCCTTTAGCTGTGTGACATCAGTAGCCATGTAAAAAAACATAATAAATAAAAAAATATTATTTTTTAGAATTTAACTTAGAAAAAAATAAAAATATTAAAATTTTAAAAAATTGAAGAAAAATAGCAAACCAGCGAGCTCCCATCAGGGTGTCTGCCAGCACCATTTAGGAACATCTGATTTCCTATTTCACTTCCCTGCAGTAGGAAAAAGTGACAACTTCACCCTTCAGAATTGTCAGGGTAACTCTTTTCCCAGGCAGTTCACATGCTGGAAAGGGACAGTGGGGAGGTAGGCAGCCTGAACATCTGCATCCCTTGATGGAGCACCACAAGGAAATGCTTAATTGGCATTTAGAGTTAAGCTCCATGGCAGGATGGGGGAGCCAGACTCAGCTTCATCCCATGGAGACTTCACCCTTAAATGTTTGGAGCCCTCATCCCCAAAACCAGGGGCATGGTGTGGTATTCTCAGCTCAGCTGTTCCACGCTGCTCTGTGTCCATCATTTGTTTTTGCTGGAATTCATTGAGTTAGAACCTAATTTTAGGATACTAAAACCAATGAAATGAGCACTCCCCTTGCCAGTTATTTTGGATGTTGCCCTAAACTTGGATTGCTCTTTCTAGCACATAATCATACTGTGTCATCTGCAAAAAATTTGCCACTCTCCAATATTTTCCAGTTGAAATAGACCCAGGCTAGTGTGCTGCTCCCAGGGAGAAGCCACTGTCACCAGCATGTGGGAGACCCCTGCCAGGATTAACTGTACTGATTTCTAGGACAGCACAGCTATTTCCAGCATGTTTATAAAAATTTAATAAATAAGTAAAGGAATAAATTTTGTCAGTCCCAATAAATAGAGGACTGGGGTGCCTGTTAGGAAGTCCTTGCAACCTGGCCCAATCTTCAAGGTAGAACATTTTGTGTTATCCCCCATCAGATCTTATTTCCTTCTGGGTTTGTGATGATGGTGAGATTTTATTTTTTTTTTTCACTGTAATCCTTGGGGAAGAATGGGTAAAATTACAGGACATGCCCTCAAAAAGGAGCAGAGAAATGCAGCTGCACTCTGACCTAAGCAGGAGCCTGTGCTTGCCACCCCCTTCTTTTCTTTGGGAAGAAATTGTCAGCGGGTTGGTGAAATAGAAAATATCCTACAGGAGAATTAATGAGATCATTTGGAAAATAAAAGAGCTTTTATTTTTCTACAGAAAAGTTTGTGTAGAGCTTGATAGGTTAAAATGACTATGGTAGTACTCTCCTGCTCCACAGATGCGCTGTGGGATGGCAAGAACCTGTGCTGCTTTTTGTATTACTTTGTTAAATGCCATCTGTGTTATGATCACACTCCTAAATTACAAAGAAGAACACATGATTCTTGTGAATATATTTTTTGGTTAACACCAGATAATCATGATAATCTCTTTATATACCTGTCTAAGGATCAAGTTTTCAAAAGCAGCCCCTAAAAGCGTCCGCACTAAATATGTGGATGTTCTCATCTCATCACATCTCCATGTGCAAGATCACATGCACGTTTCTAGATAATTACCTGTCCAGTTCACTCCTGCCTGGGCTCTTGTTAAACGTAGGTACAAAGAAGACAATTTGCATATGTAAGTAGACAGTGAGCTCCAGCTCTTCTTCCTTGGTTTTCCCTAGGAACTCAGCAACTGGAGGTGAGTAAGACCTACTCCATTCCCTACACCTTACCTTCCTAGAAAGAGTGCTCCCAAAGGGTTAATTACCACTGGTTTGTCTCTGGTTTTAAACGTCCAAAGCAGTGATTCTTCCGCTATGTTCCTGGGGAGACTTTTCCAGTTTTGAGGCCATTTTTGAAAATCTGGCCTCACCAGAGCACTAAAGCTGAGAAATTCCCAATGACAGAAAGCTGAAACTTCCAAAGACATCATTTATAAGAGCATGTAGTGGCTTCAAATTGGCAGAGGGCAGGTTTAAATTAGAGATTGGGAAGAAATTGTTCCCTGTGAGGGTGGTGAGGCCCTGGCCCAGGTTGCCCAGAGAAGCTGTGGCTGCCCCATCCCTGGAAGTGTCCAAGGCCAGGTTGGACAGGGCTTGGAGCAACCTGGGCTAGTGGAAGGTGTCCCTGCCCGCGACAGGGGGTGGATGAGGTGAGCTTGAAGGTCCCTTCCAACCTGAACCTTTCTATGATTCTATGATCTGCTGAATTCATAACTGAGTTGTTGACTGAATTCATCAGGAGAAGAGCCAGGGACTGACCAGCTATGCTGGTCCTGACATATTACTGGAATGAGTGAGAATGGTTGTACTGAAGGAAGGTGTGCATTATCTTCCTTGATTGTGTAAAAACAAGAAACATGAGAGTTAAATGTATTTTTTCTGGACCTAAACAAGTGAGGGAGACTGAATTCTAACCCACTGTTCAGCTGTGATTAATGTCTGCTCCTGGAGATAGGAAATTGCCTGTGAACAGACTGGGAAACTGGTGGGAAGGACATGGATGACACAATGTCTTTTATTTTTTTCCCATTTCAGTCTCTAACTTCTCTTACAGGGTCAAAGAGAAACTGACAGTAAAAAAAAAGTAGAATTCTGACAGAACATAATTACAACTCTTTTCCAGTTTTAAGTCATCTTGAAGAAGTAATTTAACCATACTGTGCTGGCTGCCATTTGTAAATTGTTAATTAACAAGAGAGCAAATAATAATTACTGCTGGAGCCATTCAATTAAAAGATGTTGCCTTCCAAACTTTGTTCATACGGTCTATGTTACCAACATCATGTCTAGAAATATGCCACAAATGCTGGCAAAAGAGCAAAACCCAAGTTTCCCCCCAACATTATACAGCAGCAATTTTTATTATTTTGATTGTTAAAGCTTGTGGTCTCCTAGTTCATGTGGATCAGGAATATGTCTCTCTGTGGTTTTGCTATGAGAGTATTTTGAGAATAAGAGATTGGAAAAGCAGCAAACAAAAGTTCCTTAAAACAAAACGTTGCTCTTCCGTATAACATGCCTAGGAAAGGTTTTGACTTGCTGGGAGACAGTAGAGAAAATGGAGAACAAATGCATGTGCCTGGTCTGGATAACCTAAAGTTAACTCCACATGTCAAACTGATTGCCTGACACAAGGCAGGCATATTCTGTGATGACAAACAAATAGCACCTCCATCCTGCAGACATCCCCTAATTATAAAAGAGAAATTATTTCCCATTTTCATTGCCAGCAAATGTATGTTACTCTGGTGCATCATAATTTCAGTCTAAGTACTGTATCAAAGTTTGCTGAATGTGAAGCACAAAGTATGTTAGACATTAAACTGTAATTACAGAAGGGAGTGGATTTCTAGAGTATTATGTTTTTTGGTAATATTTTATTTTATTGGTTTTCAAATATACTTAGACTGCCAGACTAAGCAGGCAGAATAACAGCAACACAGAATTCCAGAATAACATATGACTTTAATAAAATAAAGCAGGATGGTTTCCTTTGCTTGTATGGCTGAAAAGAATGGAAAGCATTACTGTGCCCTCAGCCACACTGCCACCCAGACCTGTTCCCAAGCCCAGATGTCACCTTGGGCAACTCACTCCCATGCCCACATTTCACCCCCAAACCTTGGTTTGAGTTCTCTGTGAGGCAGAAATTGGCTCCCGTGATGGTGCTGAGCCAGGGTTTGGCGCAGTGGAGCTTTGATCTTAGTTCTGAGCTCTTATGCTGTGGAAATATAGATAATAAGTAATGATATAAAAGGAGGTGATCACAGGGGAAGGTGAACACAGATGCAGGAAACACAGAAGGGTTATTCAATCCATATGTCTGTTTTTGTTGGTTTACACTTTCACCTTGTCCCCTTAATTTCCAATGAATGTCACAGGTGGCGAGCGTAAAAGGCAAGCAGGCGTGTTCCGAGGTCGGATCAGAAGTGGGATCAATGATGAGTTATGGGATGAGCTGGTTTCCCTGGGCTGTGCCGGGTGTCTCTGAGTGGTGGCTCAGTCCCCACTGTCACACTCCCGCCTTTCCATTACGGCGCCATCACTCACAGCTTCGCCCTCTGTGGTTCCTGTAATGATCTACACTCGTTCTGTCTCCCTGTGTCCACCTTCTGCATGTCAGGCTCCTGGAAACAGCCAGGAATGTGGTGTTCAATACGTGACCAGCTTTGCTGGGGATAATTTTCTACATGGCTGAGAATGCGCACATGTGGGCTCAGGGTTGAAGCCCGTGCCTTGGGGTCCTGCTCCAGGGGCATTTTCCACATGGTTGCTCAGGAAGGTATTCCCTCCTGGAGATTATATTAACACTATTTCAATATGACTCTGCTTGTTCTCATTGACTGCTCCCTCTTTTTGGGGGACCAAAGATCAGAAGAGTTGTCACTGCCAAGGAAAAGTGCAAGAGTTTTTAGAGTTCACGTGGGAATCACAGGCTGCTTTGGGTTGGAAGTCACCTTCAAAATCTCCTAATTCTAACCCCCCTACCATGTGCAGGGACACCTTCCACTAGACCAGGTTACCCCAAGCCCCATCCAACCCGTGCTTCCCCTTGGCTTGGGGAGCAAGCACTGACCATGAGCTGGTATTTTAGACACAGTCCATTTTCAGGAATGAAATACTCAGCTGAATTCAGTTTGATTTTGGGTGACATGACATGCCATGGAGGTGGCATTGACTGGAAGGCATCAGGTGCTTGATTCTGGAGGAGACTATCCTTACATGGAGAGTTCTGATCTTTTAAAACATATCTACTTCCTCACACATAATTTTTATTTGCCACTGAAGTTGGTCCACTATTCTTTACACAGTCAGGTGCCAATTATGACAATTCTTTTTCTAAATTTATACATTTTTTTCCTTCTTCTTTATCAGGAAATCTCTGGCCATTTCTCATAGCAGGATAGTGGATAGTGGGTACTGTACCAGTCTCAGGCTTTTGCAAAGGCATCAAAACAAAGTAAAATAATCAATTTTTGTTAATTTCCTTGTTCTACAATTAAGTTTACCCTAACTTTGGGACTTTCACATCTTCCAACTATCCCAACCAAACAAGTACCCCATAAAATGTCACCACAACAACTTGTTTTCTAGGGACACGAATTTCTCATCAGTGAGAAAAATATCTTTTCTTTTTTTTTCATCATCTTGACTTGCATGTAATGTGCATCAGCTTTGGATAGTTGTGGAAAAGCTTTGAATGACAGACCAAAATACTTCATTTATATGCATAAAAATCATTGGGTTGGGGGGAAAGACTCAGAGTTTGGTTTACATGGCTGTTGAGTCCCTGGTACCTCCTCCAAGACTCCGACATATATGTTTTGTCCTGGAGGTAAAACCTCAAGTGTCTGAGCTCCTCTTTCAGCCTAAATTCTTCTCTTATTGATGACATTTAGTATGTAAAATACCTGATTTTCAGGTACAGGAGTAGAACACTAAACTACTCCTGATGTTTCCACCAGGAAAACATGGCCTTGCTTCCTGACAGTGATTTATGCTCTGAAATCTCCAAATGTCTTTATTGGCTCTTTCCTGAGAGCTCAGGCAGAGCTATCATGCTCTCAGTCAGGACTATTTATACTCATGCTGACACCCAGTGCCCTTTTCTGTATTGGTGGAGGCCATTTACACCACACCTGGATTTTTTTTTCTCCATAAGTGAATAGAAATAATGGAAAGCTGATTTTGTTCCTCCATCCCTCCCTGAAATCCCACATGGGCCCCAGCAGTGGCTGCATCTTTTAAGAGGCTCTGTGGCTTCCAGGATCTTCATAGAGAGGAAAGGATGAGGAGAGCTCCTCCTTCTGTCACATTCCATCCTTTGAGGCTTTATAGCCTCAAGTTGTGCCGGGGAGGTTCAGGTTGGAACACAGGAGGAATTTCTTCCTGGAAAGGGTGTTCAGGCATTACAAGGGGCTGCCCAGGGAGGTGGTGGAGTCCCTATCCCTGGAGGTGTCCAAAAAGGGACTGGGCGTGGCACTAGGTGCTCTGGGATGGGTGACGAGGTGAGTATCAGGCACAGGGTGGACTCCATGGTCTGGGAGGGTTTTTCCAACCTCAGTGATTCCGGGATTCTGTGATCTCACAGCTGGGACAGAGGTCTTCCCATGTGGTTTTTTCTGAGAGAGATTCACCTCATTACCCCTAACCTCACTCATCTGAGGCTGCCCCCCCAGTCCATGTCCAAACACACTGAGGTACCAGCTTCCCTCTCCCCTCACCTGGGCAGAGCAGGAGCTGCTCCTGGACCTGGATGGAGCTGGGCATCCTCAACCACGTGCTGTGCACTGATGTGCTGACCCCATTCTGGGTGATACAGTCTGTCAATACTGTTGGTTTATTAATTAGTCTAAAAGAAGGGAGGAACTTCCCACACAAATGCAAGCCCTGGCCAGGAAGAGCTGGGAACAATCCTTTGCCTACGAGTTGCCTAATGCAGCTACTGAAACGCTGCCAGAGGTTTGCTTTCAGAGCATTCCTATGGGCAATGTTTTTATAACATCTTATATCCCAAATGACCTTTATATGTTTCCTAGAAGCCTGATTTTTTTTTTTTTTTTTTTTTTTTTTTTTTTAAAGAGCAAATATCCCCAAACCTTTTATGTTTTCCGTTCTCCATCCTTCAGGTACTTTCTGTTCACTACCTGATGAATGGAACCATTCTGAGGAGGATTTTGGAAGGCAGATCAGGGCAGTGTGAGGCAGGTTGTCCATCTACTGCTGTCATAGCTTGGCATTCCTGACCCAGGGAAGTTGGCAGCCGACCTGCCACGGGCACTGGGCCATCTCAGCAGATGGGCACGAGCGTGGCCAGAGAGGAGCCATGTAGGAGCATTTAGTGTGGCAGCAAAGGGCAGAATTCCTGGATAGACACTTTAAGCCCAGCCTGTTATTTAGGGAATATGCCCCTGATGTACATGGGTTTTTTGGGTTTTAATGCAGTAGACAGAAAATTGTAAAAGAAGAAGGAAATATTTGAAAATTTCAATTTCTTTGTGACATCGTGCCAAGGAATCCTACCGGGATTTTGATGGATGTCTCTGGAAGCTGGAAGTACCCAGGTACAGCTGCTATGACAAAACCCACTTTATTTTCAGGTACATAACCACTTTTGGTTTTGACACCCTTATTTTTAATTATTTGCTGAATATTATACAAATGACTGAGATTGAACTTGCAAGGTTGTGGTTTAGAACTACAAGTCTTTATTTTAAACTGGAACTCTTTATTTCAAAATGCAAGTCTCTATTTTAAACTGGAATTCTTTATTTTAAATTGTGGGTTGTTATATTGACCTCAGTGTCCTGAAACCTGTGTTTTTGGGCGTAGAAGTGATGCTTTCAGATAAAAGGACATATGCAAAATTAAATCTATATGTCCTGGATGTCCACCTTGCACTCTGTGTTGGGAGTTGATTTCCATTCAGGATATGTGATTTAATATCTAGAGAAGCCTTGACAAGTTGTGAGGTGGAAGGGATGTTAAGCTGGATTCCATGCTGGAATATGCCCATATCCAGATTGATTCCAGCTGACTCCAGCAAGTGGCTGAGGAATGCAGTCACCCCTGGCCCTACAATCATACAATTTAACACCTCTGCCCTTAAAATGGCCCATCAGAGGTTCCCAGGACGGTCAGTTCCCGGAGTTAGGTGTCTCTCCCATCAGGCAACATGGATCTGGGCCCTTTTCCTTCTGTGCCCTGGACCAGGACCAACTAAAATTACATGAGTGTTGGCAGATGTATGTCTAATCTGTTCCTCAAAATTGCCAGTGAGTTTCACAATCTCCCATGGTAATTTGCTCCAATGCCTAATTATCCTTTCAGATAGAAAAACTCCCTTTCTGCAAGCTAAAACTTGTTACTTCTTGTGCAGCCCTGTTTGGGCATGGAAAAAAGTGCTTGTCACCTTATTTAAAATAATGATTTATATATATGTATATGCTTTCATATGCTCATATAAAAATATATTTAAAATAAAAATATTATTGAGGGTCCCCTTTTTCTTTCTGGACTAAGCAAACTCAGCACAGTTTTTCTCAAAGGTTTGTAATTTCCTATTATTTTCCTCTGCACTTTTCCCCAGTTTTTCTTTATTTGCTTTTTTAAAAGGCTAATGCCAAGAAATGGGCATTTTATTTTTGTTAAGGCTTTAACAGTGCTCTGCAGAGATCCCAGAAATTCATTTGCCTTTTTCTGACAGCAATGTATGTGTTGACTCATAAAAACTGTGAGATCTTTTGTAGCCTCATTTTCTGCAAAATTCCACCATTGTATTTTTGTGGATTAGATTTTTCTTCCTGTGTGTAGTGCCTCACACTCATCTTTATTAAATGTCATCATTAGGATGGGTGCTCCAAAATATTTTGGAATTTTAATACTTGCTATCTTTCCCAGCTTGGTGTCATCCAAAGTCTGCTCTCTCTTCTGTCATCCAAGTTGTTAATGAAATATTGAACAGCATCGGATCCAGGACAGATCCAGCTGGGACCCTGCATGGTGTGTTCTCCAGCGCTGACAAAGAAAGGAATTTCTGTGTTTCATTTAGAGCCCTGATGATCTAATCCATTGGATTAGATAGCAGCAACAAGAAACAATGAAAAAAACCCAAATAATATCCTCAAACTGCTTTTTAGAAATACTCATTTTTGTAGCAACATATATAATATTTTCCATTTCGTATCTTGAAGTCTTCTCAACATACCTTTACCATATTTTATATCTTCGGTTTTCTTGCTGAAGGAACAGAATCCCTACTACCTCCTATAAATAGTCCCACAAGGTTTTGAAGTTCAACCCTGAATTACGGAAATAGAGAAACAGAATAGTTAAATTCAACTTTTTGTGTTATTTGGCAGATTTAGAATTATTTTTTCCAGTAGCAGGCTAAAAGGCATCAACACATCTTTACTGTGACAGCTCCGCTTTTGCAATGGAAAGAAGGTAAAATCAACACAAAAATAAAAAAAAAGGCAAGAAATCAAATTTTTGTATAAAACTCCAGTGTTTTTTTAGGCTAAGCTAAAACGAAGTCTTATAAACTCACAAATTTTTCTTTCCTAAATGGTAGGCACCTTGTTTAGGAGAGGCTGCTTGGATTTGGTTGAAAGATCCTTATCCCAAATATGGAAATTGTCTATGAAGAAGCAGGACCTCCCTGGCCCAGGCCAACCTAAATTAAATCAGAAAAATGTCCGAGTATCATCAGACTTCGAGAAAAACCTTAAGCCATAGAAGTTAAAGAAGAATTTCAGTCCTGATGGCTTTTTTATATATTTCATTTTCCTCTCCCTTTAATCCATGCAAGACATACTTTGTAAAGATTTTATCAGTGGAGTCCAAACTTCAGGCATGTTTAACAGGTTTAATAGATCCAAAGTGTTCAATCATTTCTGGTTACCTGTTTTCCTGCCTGCCACATGTCAAAGAAAACTGGTTGTTTCTGCCCCTTGGTCTTGTTTTGTCTAACCCTGTTCAACCACCAGCACATAGAAATGTGAAATAGGTTTGATAGAGTCATAGAATCACAGAATCATTGAGGTTAGAAAAGATCTCCAAGATCATCAGATCCCACTTTTGATCAATCTCCACCTTGTCACCCAGCCCAGAGCATTTATTGCCAGATCCAGTCATTCCTTGAACACCTCCAGGGACACCTCTACCACCTCCCTGTGCAGCCCCTTCCAGTGGTCAAAGAAAGAGGATTGGTCAAAGGTTTTTGCAACGAGACAGGATAGATTTATTCTCTAACATGCTTTTTATTTTCAATTTTAAGAAATAATTAATTTTCAGAGTTTGGCAAGATAAAACAACATGGAACAAGTAGAAAATGGACCGTACAACCCTGTGCACGAAAGGATTATTTAATGTGACTGATTAAATATAATCTTGCAGCACAACAACCTGTGTCTGTACCTCGTAGGACCCTGGGACAGCAGGATCCCTGAGGGTCTCTGCCTCAGGGGCATCTCTATGTCACTCCACTGAACTTGTCCACCTTTCCAGGGGTGTAAGAGTTGTGACCTCCTGCTCTCTGATCTCTGCAGTCCACCTATGTCATGCCTTGGCACTTAATCATGTTTCTCCTTTTGCTATAGGAAAACTGAACCTACATGACTTTATTTGCCTTTCCATTTCATTTGAAATGAATCAGCTCCATCTGAGCTTATTTTCTATAGCTGGTTCCATGAAGTCTTTAACCTATCAAAGACAAATTTATAATCGTGTCACCTCCCATTGTGTCCCATTGTGTCATGGAAAAAAGGTCTTTTCATATTGTCCCACTCAACACCACACCAGTATCTGACTCACAGATTAAACTGGGATAGGAGAAATAAAACAGATTATTAAAAAATAACCGTACTCCAAATCTCCCTGCTGGCAGATCAGTTGTTCAACTTCCATATGTGCAAAAGTGATGCTCTCTTCTATTTTTTTTATTAAATTGCAAAAGTAGGATCCTAAAGCTGTCAATATTAAGTCAGGAATCAGTCTGAAAATCAGAATTTTGCAAATGACTGTTTTTTGGTGAACCAAGCTCATTTATTTACCTTCCCAGCTAGAAAAGACTCATCTAGGTAAGTAGCCAAGAACAGGAGGGTACAAATGGAGAACTGGAAAGAGAGTTTGGCTGAGGTTGTATTGACTTTGGCAAAAACAAGATATGAAAAATTATACCTCAGATAAAAATAAATTATAATCTGCAAGCATTTGAATTAAAGGTATTCTCCATGTAAACTTAATAAATGAATGTTAATTCAGTTACCAATTTGTAGTTATGAAACATAACTAGTGATGTTATTCTTTGGAACTTGTTTTGGAAAAGATTGCATAACCCATGAAGCAATTCTTCACCAAGTGCATAAAAGTGTCAGCTTATGGATAATTTATGCAGCCAATGTTAGTTATGGCCCGTTTAATAGTATTTAATGCTGCTGTATGACATCATTCTTTCATTTAACAATTGAAAAAAAATAAAAATACCAATCTGAACCATTTTAAAGATTAAAAGATATGTGCATGAATTTTGATTCTTTTGGTTTAAATTGTGTACATCAGTAATTCTCACTGGTGTGTAAAGAATTTTTACAAGGAGTGATTGTCATACACAGTCTATATTTACTGTTTAGTTAGTTAGCTTAATTACAATTTACTCACTGTGTATGTGTTAACTAATACACTGTTAATGTGCCTTGAGCAATTAATTTTGCCGACAGCAGAGTAACTGGCTCTATGCACTTGCCCCTTTATTAGTGGCAATTATTAAATCCAATTTTACTTGTACTTACTCCATTTCCTCTGCTGCCTACAGGGCATCCCTACGGGAGGGTGAGGGCTTAGTGCTTCTGTTCTCAGCCTTTACATCCTTCTCCCCTCCCTGTGCCCAGGGGGGAGCAGGGTCAGGGTGGGTCAGTGAATCTACAGGAAGGCAAAGGAAGATCTTCATGGAAGAGAGAAAGAGTCCATCTCCAACACTGAGCTGCAAAAAGCCATTTTCCTTAGGTTTGGAAAGAATTGAACTTTTCTTTAACAGGGCATTGGATCCAGAGGCATAAGATACCTCCAAAATATGAAAGGCTTTAACTTCCTTTTGATGTCAGATTTCTTGAGGTCATTGAGGGTGTTATATCATAGAATCATAGAATGGTTGCAAAATATAGAAATATAGATTATAGAAATTATAGAATGGTTATAGAAAGGACATTTAAGATCATCCAGTTTTCAGTTCCAACCCCTGGCCATTGCAGAGACACCTCCCACTAGAATACTTTGCTCCAAGCCCTGTCCAACCTTCCAACCTTGGACACTTGGAAGGTGAACAAAGGGACTTAGTTTGAGATCTTCACTATAAATGTTTTCCCTATTGTAAGTCAATTTATCTGACTAATTAAAATATTAGGCCAAAAGTGCCTTTTGCTGTGAACTCTCAGTGAGCAAAAAGATTGATTATTAATATCCCCTCTTCTCGCTGAATAACCTTCTCACTTGATGTCTTTTCTGAGGGCAGCAACGCTGTCCTGTGGTGTACAGATCACATTTCCTAATTTGTTGTGCTGGCTCCCGCTCTCCTGACCAAAATTGAATGTGTAATGTTCGTAGCAGGTGAGCTGGCCCGGCACTGCAGTTCCCACCACCTGCCTGCTCCGCCAACTGCAAGATCTCCACTTGGCACGGCTGGGGAAACCTGGGCCACAGCTAAATGGGTGGAAACTACTCATTTTGTAAGTGATGATCTCAGTCTCTCACACTCTTTCTAATTTTTTCTTTCCAAATATTCCAAACAGAGCCACCTCAGTGGTCCCAGGGCAGTTTTACGGTTTACCAGATACCAGTGGCTTCCACAAAAGATGAAGAATTAACACATTTAATTGCTGGTCTTGATCCATGATTGTGTCTATCAGAAAAAGTCCTGTGGCCCCTTAGAGGAGGCACAATCCTTTTTTGCAATAAATAGTGTAAGTGATTTGAAACCAGAGTGATTTCAGGACCTTTAAACGTTCAATAGGACATACAGGGGTAAGTTTAAAGTACATCACAGACTCAAGGCTAGAAATTTCTTAAATTATGAGTAGAACTGTGAAATGTAGATTCTGTGAGCAGAGAAAACACCAGCTGATTGGCATAAATGAGGTGTGTGAATTCCAGTGGTTGGAAGCCTTCCCCAGGACTTCAGTTCCTAGCCCTGCTTGGAAAACTCCTGTTCCAAATGTAGATCCTGATGCAAAGAGCAGTGAAATTAGCAGGTCTTTTCCTTTGGCTTTAGCCAGATGGGGGCAGGTCCTCCCATCACCTTCCAAAGCACCTGTCTCTCCCCTGGCTTAACTGGAGGAAAACTGGTGTGTACAATGTCCAAAAATCCATCACCACAATCAGACTGAACAGTACCAGTGGTTTGAGAGCTGGGCTATTGCTAAACTCAGAGGTAATGGAAGGCCACCTTTTTCAATCTTCTTTTTAAGTCCAGCCTACTTTCTGCAACGGTTTTTGTATGAAAACCATCCAGTCAGGAGCTCTTGGGGCAGTAGGAATGTAGAAATGCAGAATTTTTCAGGAAAACCTTTGAAGGAACAGCAAAGTCCCTGTCCCACTTCTCATAGAAATGACTTTGAATTACACCCAAGAGTAATTAAAGTTGTCGTGTCATTGCTGTTCTTTCCACGCACTAAATTTCTCGGCCAAAATAAAGGGGAGTTCAGAAAGACTTTTCTGATTTGAAACATATAATTTTCCATGCGTGTACTGAAGCATATTCATCAAATCTCCATTATTAAGACAAGATTTGACTTAAATGAAAGCCAAGAGTATCCAGAATGTTGCAATTTCTACTTATGAAATCTATCTTTAAAATTGCTGCACTTTTATAGTTTGATCACAAGTAAATTTAACATTGTTGCTGACAAAGAAACTCTGTATCACTTCTTGATAATAAAGTGAAAATTGTGCTTTCTGTTCTTGTTCATGGAGATGCTGCTCTCACAAGGGGAAAGGTACAGCACTAACAACATATTTGCAATTACCTGCAAGACTTAACCAAGGAAGTAGTCAGTTTATAGTTACCTTCAATATGTAAACTACAAATTATTAGTGCATGAAAACGGCATCCAAGTTCTGTTGCTGGGGTCTAGTAATTTTGGATATTTTCCATGCTATTACTGCCTGCTCCATATACCTTTACTGGTTCTTTTTGAAATTAAGTTAATGGCACTCTGCAGAAATGGACTGCCTACTGAGAGGGAAAGCTTGCTTGCAAGGATGGACTAACTTCCTACTGGGAAGCACTGATTTGGCACAAACAAAGAAATGCTTTAGCATTAATTTACTTCGGTATCAAAATATTTAGAATAAATTATTTAAAATATTTAAGGACCGAATGGTCAATATTTGCTTTTAATAAATTGGCCCCATGTACAAATATTTGATGCTGAAATTTCCTCTGGTATCTCCCAGCTATATTACTGAGATAATGCATTCTCCACTTGCCAGGAGTGTTGTTTTTTTTTTTTCCCTTCAGGCAACAAGGGACACATTCTTGAGCTGGGGCTTACACTTGTGTGCACCCACATTCGTGCACCTATTCTCCTGTGGATTGAGCTCTGCTCACATTAGTACTGGTAATATCACCGTGTTTTCCTGTATTTTTCAAACAGAAGTGAAGGCAAGCTGAACACAGATCTCTACTACTCATCACTACTTTCTCAGGTGAAAGTTCAAAAAAAAAAAAAAAAATTATTTGGCTTGCTAAATTGGCACATCCTTTGAAATAGTGCTCTAGCAGCATCCCTTCTCTGGTATGAGGCTACAGAAACCAATACTCTCATGCATGTGCTTGTTGTTGTCCTGCAGCCCTGAATTCCTTTCCTTATCCATCTATATTGCCCCAAGTCCCACTAGTGGGTCACTTCCCTAAGTATGCTAACACAGGCTGTGAGTTTTCTACTCATTTGTGAATCTGAGTCCCACTTTCATCTCTTTCCTCATGACTGGAATCAGGATCACAATATAACCAGGGTGTTTCTCCTGCTGAGCAGTCAGGAGAGATAATGAGGATATCTGCTCTTACAATATACTCATCCCAATATTATTATAAAACACTTTAATTTTCATGGTTCTACTTTCAAGTCTCGAAATAGGCGACTTTGCAGACAATGACCATTTCACTGGTTAGTGACTTCTAAAATCTATTCTGCAAAGTTTGGAACATTTAATGTTTGGGTTTTTTTTTTTAAAACATAACGCAACATTGCAAAACCTAAACCAAACTGATTGGTACTTTGATCTGGTGGGGTACAAGCTTGAAGCCCTAAGGTAACTGCAGGAAAGGAGGGAGATGAACTAGTCAAGCCCTGTGGATGAGCTCCTCAGCACCAATTGCTCACAGTGCTGTTACCTGTTTCTCTTACTGACAAATTTTAATGGAGAGTTTGCTCTCATTTCCCCTTCCCCTTCCCCTTCCCCTTCCCCTTCCCCTTCCCTTCCCT
>NW_020884915.1:1704961-1722461 GCF_003945725.1 Corapipo altera
AAAAGAAAAGAAAAGAAAGGACTGGGAGCTGGGAGCCGGCAGCCATTGTCATTTCCAAAAAAAATTAGCTAAATAACTCCAAAAAATCCACCTGGAAGAGAGCACAGCACCAACCAAGTCAGAGACAGCTCCAGTCTTGCCATATACAGACAGGAGCTGTTTGGAGCCCAGAGCTGGCACTGCTGGACAACGGGAATATCAGCAAAACCCTCCTGCTTTATCACCTCTCACATGGATTAGGGCTCGAGGCTCTGCAGCCCTGTCACTCCATAAATGCGTTAAATGAGTTCGGGATTTTGATCAGGTTGTGATTCTCATTAGTAAATCTGAATACAAATAGGTTTGAGCCTAAATAACTCTTGTTGTGTCCACGTCGCCTTCCCAACACGTTACATTAGGAAAAGTTAATTTTATATGACTAAATATAATCAGAAACACAACATGAGGCCTGTCAAGTTGACATGGTATGATGGGTACCTTAACACTTCCCAGCAGGTAACGTTGTTTGCACACTGCTTAAACTTGTTCATCAATGACTCCTTGCATGATAACCAGAATATTAACAATACAGTGAAGGTGGCACTGGGCTCCTGACACGTACAAAAGCATTTCATCAGAGGGGGTTGCTACAGCTCATTTCGGAATTTCTTCCTCCTCTTTTTTCCTCTTTATTTTTCATGTTATTCCAAGATCAAACTCCTATCGCTCCTTCCATGCTGGTGGAATCCAAACCAACCCAAAGATTCAACAAAAGAGTTTGCAGACAAAAGCAAGGTACAAATGAATGTGAAAATCAAGGGTGACAAGAAAGGAAAGATCAGAAAAAGGTGTTGAAAAACTCAAGTTACACAGGTGTAAGAACCGGGTGTAGGTAGATAATTTGTTAACAAAACAATTATTCCCAGCCAGTCTCAGCAGCCCTTCCTTGTCTCTCAGCACTGTAGGTAAAGTACCACCAGTGGCACAGCACAAGCAGTTTCATTAAAAAATAGTGAATCTAAGACTTAGGAAGGAAATTTCCCTTCATTTTATAAAAAAATTAACTTGATGAACATCTCATATCTCTTTCTTTTTTTTTTAAATAATGTTCTTTTTTTTTTTTATTCCCCTATTTTTTTTTTTTTTTTTTTTTTTCCTGGTTGATCCTGTGAAATCTGTGATTTGCTTTATTTTCAGTCTGTTGCTGAATTTTTGGTGGTACTCACTCAAAGGTTAGACTTGATCTTGGAGGTATTTTCCAACCTTAATGATCCTATGACTCTGATATTCTTATATTATAGAGATTTCAGTCTACTCCTTCGAGTGCTCCACAACTCACTGAGCTATTTAATCTACATTCTTATGGAGTTTATTTTGATCCTAATCAATATTTGCTATATAAAACCCAGATGGTTAGGCTTTGATTGTTTTTCTTAGACCAAAATTTCCAAACCTGCTGTTTTAGGATATTTGGGCTCTGCAATAAGTGAAAGGTCTTTCCTTATGGGTGAGAAGTCCATCCAGGGCCAATCCTGAACTGTTTTACCTCAGCCTGTGCTCCAGCTTTCCATTCACTCCATCACTCTGCCCTTGACAGAGACACAAGATCACTCCCTGCACAAAATCCTAAAGATACTTTCCCTGCGCTTCCCAGAGGCAGAGGAATGATCTGGGATGAGGAGCTGAACCTGCCTCCAGTTCAAATAGACCCATGGGGCGCTTTGGACGTAAAACTCCACATTGCTGCATTCCTACACTTTACCAAGCCCTACCTTTCCCCCATTAAAATATAGCACCTTTCTATTTTAAAATAAAACCATGCCATGTATTTTAATTGAGGCTCTGGTCTCCAGCTCCCAATACTTATAATCAGATTCCAGTTTTCCAGCTAAAGCTGTTTATTGATGTCCTACTTTTTTCACCATCGTAGCATGTCAATAAATTGGAGAATAGTTCCGTATGTTAGATTTCCCCAAGCTTTCGGGGGAAATCCTTTGACAATTTGCTGTATAAAGTCAGTTAATTGCTTTATATAGCAGAGCAATAGCAAGTATTTAGACATATCATATGACAGACATTCCGAAAATATGGGAAAGACATATTTGTCAATAAAATGAACGCTGGAAAAGTAAATTATTGTATTATGTGAAAGTTCTCAGTTTAAGCTGAGTTATCTTGATTGTACTAATAACTGACATGCTTTAACCAGCTGTCTGAAAGAAAATGTTCCTGCTTATTTTTCTGAACCTTCTCAGGACCTCCCCGTAACCAACCAGAAAGGAAATCTCAAGATGCCCCAGAAAATTTAATACAAAACCGAAAGTTCAAATTATATTTTATTTGAAGTCGGGTAGGGCCATAATAGAAAAAGATCATCAAAAACAATGAAAAGAAATAATTGTTAATTTCTACAGTTCCTTGAAACAGAAGCCCCTGAGAATAAATAGAATAAGAATACTATTAAAATTTCCTCTTTTATTATATCTTCTCTGCCAGAGTAATTGTTGCTGTGTCCAATATATGCAGAGGACAATTTACTAGCTGTTTTCTATTAGTTTTTAGCATTAACATATACAGAAATAAAATGAATAGCTAGCTTTTCTTTGGTTAATTAAATGACTGACAAGTCACAGATGTTGCTGCACCGACTCTTCCATATGATTAAAAAAAAAAAACCTCCAACCCTGGCAAACAAAAGAACAGTAGCCCAGCAGTGTAAATGGTCTCTTTATTAAGTGAATATTGATGCTACATTATGATTTTTTTATGAATGTGAATAAGGTAGAATACTTGTTCTTTTTCCAAGTTTTATATTAAGATTTGAAAAGAAAACCTGTTTCCTACATAATTCCCACAAAGGAGTTCAGGAGATGGTTTACTGTGAAAGTGACCTAATTTATAGGAGGTTCTGCTTCTGCAACATCCATCACAAAAGTGCATTTTTATTAGCAAGATACATATCTTTAATTTTTTTTCTCCAGTATAATTTTAATAGAACCTTGGTAGCTAAAAGCTGGTATTGAAAATAAATATTCCATTTCTATTCAGGACTTTGTTTCACTAAAAAATTTGAACTGATTTTATAGAAATATTCATAGGATAAGTATATTAAACTGCAACTCACTCCCTTCCTACCTTGTCCCTACTTTATCTTTATTAATAGTAGAAATCCTCTTGGAGTTGAACAAGTTTCTCTCATCTGTGGTACTGTCACATGCTCCTGAGACCCAGACTCATCAATTTAATATCCAAATAACTGGAGGTTAATAATTTTGAGCTTTTATCAGTCTTGGATCTTCAGAAATGCCCAGTGTGCTCTTCTGGTCCAGAATTTTTGGATTTAACAGATACTAATTTCCTGTTTATTTTGCTAATTCTGATGGTTTTGATGACCTTTTTTCTTACTTCTATAAGGTCATTAGTTCCTTTATCTAAAGTAGGAATGATAAGAGTCGGGAACAGAGTATTTTCCAGGTTTAACACTATTGATTACGTTTATCATGAATTATAGACACTTGAGGAAAGCAGGGATGATATAATATTGCTTTGAAAAAACATAAGTAAGATGTATATAAGCATAAAATCTTATTATGTGTTCAGTAAGTTGTGATAATCCAGGGACAGGAGTCCAGAGCCACGGATCACTGTGGAGTTACCATCTCCCCACGGATGAGTGATGATGCCACCACTGCAGACACAACCCAGGAGCCACAGAGACGGGTCACCAGCACTGCCTGGAAGTTTGGGACAGGAAGTGAAGTAGAATAATTTAGCTAATTAAAGCAGCAAAGAATTTAAAAGGACACAACGTAATTACTGATGATGGATTTAAGCCAGAACATTGAGACTGGAAACAATATGCTTGTGTAAAGTGCCATATTTAATTAGCAGGGGCAGCTTAGGTATAATATTTACATATTTGTAAAACACTCCAGGAGCACAGAGCCTCTTTTCCATCAAGTGAGACCTCTGGTGCGGTATTGAATTACAAGAAAAATTGAATTTACAAGAAAATCTCCCCACTTACCAAGTTAAGCATTTTGCAGAGCTTGGACGTCATTGGAGATTCTGAATTTTGCTACTGAGTAGGCCTTGCTCTGATAACCTGAGGAGAGTGAGGCAGAGCTCTGCTTCAAGCTCAATTTTCAGACAGTTATTTCAACAAAAGAAGAAAATGGATATAAATAATATTTACTTCTTTTTGTGAATCTTCTTCAGTCTGTTCACTGAAGCACCACTTGATGAGGTGGTGGTGTTACCCGTATTCCTCCTTTCTCCATTTTCTGCCATTTTCATAATTTTAATAGAATCTTGGTTGCTAAAAGCTGGTATTGAAAATAAATATTTCACAGTCGGGAAGTAATTGTGTCTCCTCTTCCAGTCCACGGTGTCATCCAGACAGAGCCTGCAGGGCTGAGCCCTAAAGAGACAGTGATTTCACCCTGGATTTATTCACAAATAATTCAGAGCATCTCTACCTGACCAAATCCTCAGCCCACTGGCCACCATTTAGCTGTTATATTACCTGTAAATTAATTTGAAGATTTGGCCCAATGAATCTGTCGCCCTCCAATCAACACAAACCTACAAAGGCCTCTAAAAGTTGATTTTTTTTCCTTTTAATTGAGAGGATTTCAGCGCTCGTTTGTGTGAAAAGTCCAGTGTCCTGCTTTGCCACGGGATGGCAAAGGAAATACTTCACACCCTCATGACTGACTGCATTAATTACAGGGGTGATGAATGTTGTTCAACCTATGTAAATAAATGTGTGTCTGAGATTGGAGCCCAAGCAAAGTACAGCGATGTTTTAGTGGACGGTGGCTTCATATTTCATATAGTAAAAGTTGTGAGGGAAGAGGAGTGATATTTATGGAGTGCAAAGCACTGTGGGATTTTGTGGGAAACCACATATATTCAGCTTGTCAGAAAACATCTTAATATTTACTCTTACAATCCCTAGGCTACTGCTTTCTAAACCTAAAGCTTTCATTAGCCCATTTACCAGATATAAAACATTTGTAAGTCTGTTGAAAGAGTTACTTTTGGGAGGGGCATTTTTCACAGCAAAACGATGATACCTTTCCATAACCTCATTATGCAGCAGTGTCAACTGCTTTATCCCGCTGAATTAATACCACATTTCTCCTCACAGCCTTTGATTATTCCTGATCATCCCCTCAGTCCCATTATTTTCAGAAGGAACCCACTTTTGGGTATGTGCATCCCCATCATTGTGCTGACCTCTGAAACCACCAGCATGGACAGTGTTGGAGTCTTTCTGGTATTTCCAACAGGATATTTCCTTAAATTTTGCTGAAATACCCTGTTTTCTGCCCCATGATTGTTCTCAACTGCTCCCAATGCCCCCAATGGCTTCTTCTCTCTGTAGCTCACAAACCACAGGGAAAAAAAAGCTTTTATTCCTTCCTGTCAGTTCGGGGCCGCGACAATTTTATGACAGGAAGTTTTATAAATTGAAAATAAAAAAGTATTCCTTAAAACCTAAATAAGGATGATATTTGTTTTTTGGTCAAAATAAATATTTTTCACTCCCATTGCATGCACAATATGTTACATTAAGAAAGGTTAATTCTATATTAAATATAATCAAAAACACAACATGGGGCCTGTCATGCTGACATGGTGCAATAGGTACTTTAATACTGCTCAGCAGGAACCCTTGTTATATTTTTTATATGTTAGTAGATGTCTACTTAGAATTGATCAAACCTTTCCTTCTGAAACATATATGCCAACACCTCCACAACACACTATAAACTAGACTCTCAGAAAACAATAATGATGCTTATCAGTCACTCGCCTTGAGTTTGCTTGTGAAAAACCTCTAGCTAGTGTGCTATTGGAGCTCTTAAAACATAGATCTTTTTGCTGCACTGATAATTCACTCACAGCTTGAGATTGATGACTATGTGAAGTCCATAAAAGATGTTACCACTATATTTTCTTCTTATGATTTATTTTATCATGTTGTCAAGGTTTGCAGAAAACAAGAAACAAATCAATGAATGTCATGCTTAAATATTAAAGAAGGCTGTAATACACAATTTTATTCAGATGCCTTATTCAATCTTGCAGCTCTGAAAAGGGTAGCAGCAGCAAAGCTTTTATTTGAATTACTTTTGGAAAAATTAATTTAGTGGGAATGTTGAATTGTGAATGGCAAAAGGGTAGCTAACCTTATTTGTTTAAAGAGGAATATGGAGCAACTTGGCTTTTTTTTTTTTTTTTTTGACAAAAGGTTTTGAGAACCTGGGGAAATTCCCTGGCTTTTCAACTCCAAGAACTTTGGAGCAGAATTGCTTAATGAGCTCATACTTTCTAAATTAATGAAAGGTTGCCTTGGCGAAGGGGGGACGTGGTGGAGCTTTCGAGGAGGATATTGGTATCAGCAATCCCTGAGTGCTGCAAAGCTGGTCTAAAAAAAGACTTTTCTCTTTCATTCCTACAAAACTGGGATCATGTCACACACTTTGTGCAGGGGAGGGTGGGGGGATGGAGGAGGAAGGGGCCCAAAGCTGCTCCTGAACTGCCTCTCCCCTTCCTAATGCCTTTCTCTGGGCTTCATTAGGACTTGGGTATAAAGCAGAAATTAAGCTCAGCTTGATTTTTTTTTTTTTTTTTTTAAATTCTCTGTTTAGTCTTAGGGATAGAAGAAATTACATCAGAATATTTAGTTGCTTTATTATTTTTTAATTATCTTTTGAATACAGTGGGTTTAAATCACTGAAAATGATGATTTTCTGAGCTTTCTAGTCTACCCTAAAAAATTACCCTAGTCTACCCTTTTCCCACTTCTAGGAAGGGCTTTGGTGACCATTTTATCCTCCCTAAGGCTGTGTTGTCCTATGGGAGCAGACAAGACAGGTCTGAATGGGCAGCGCTTTCTGGCCTTTTGCCATCAGGAAGCAAAGCTGCCTTTTTATTACCTTCTTGTACCATTTTATTTCATTCTGTTTCTGTAACTATACCAAACACGGGAGTTGAAAAAAAAGGAAACAGAGCAGAGATGTTTCTAGCTCTCCAAGGATCAAGCAAACTCTCCATGTCTTGGATGAGCAGAGCCCCATCCCTTGGCTCCGAGTGCATGGTAATCAGTGAATCCTTGCCAGGGGATGTTCTCCAGCGCCTGGCAGGGTGCTGTCCTATGAGTTTGTTATGGCATTTAAAATCATAAAATCTGTCTTTTAACAAGAATTATTGGTTTTGGTGTTGTTCCTGACTGTCGAGTTCATAGTTCTCTCAACTAGAGGTGCTTTCCCAGAGAATTTGTGGCTGGCCCATCCCTGGAAGTGTCCAAGGCCAGGTTGGACAGGGCTTGGAGCAACCTGGCCTAGTGGAAGGTGTCCCTGCTCATGGCAGGGGGGTCAGAACTAAATGATCTTTAGAGTCCCTTCCAACTCAAACATTCCATGATTCTGTGTGGTACCTCAAAAAGTATTTCAAGGAACATTTCTCTCTGCTTCTCTGCGATAGTTTTCAGTACACACCTTGTTTTTTCTCCAGAGATGGAACTGATATTAAGTGAGCAGATTAGGTGTCATTATTTTTGCCTATCCCGAAGAGATTTTAAGACTCTAAGTACAAATGAAGGGATATTTTATTTGCAACTTTGAAAATGTATCCAAATATATTTATAACATAGGATTAAAAATAAAGTGTGTTCAATTATGTGTTTTTAAAGTATATTATTTAAATTAACATTAGAACAATTTATGGAGGGAAAAAATTGTAGCACAGGACTCAAATTTAGCAGTGCATTCCCTGCATATTTTGCTGTTTATTATAACACAGGCATGGGGAGTAAACTTAAAGGTGATCAGTTTTTACTCTCTAGCTTTTCTCTCTTTCCCTGCTCAGCAGGGTGTAAAATGACAGTCAAATCAAAACAACATAACCAGGAGCAGGATTATCAAAGATACCAAATTCTGTCCACAAGACACCTTGTGCTGAAGACCTGTATTTCCCCAGGAAAGCACAGAATCCTCGAATGCTTTGGGTTTGAAGGGACCTTAAAGGTCATCCAGTTCCACTGGAGGGACCTTCCACTAGACCAGGCTGCTCCAAGCCCTGTCCAACCTGGCTTTGGGCCCTTTCAGGGATGGGGTAGCCACAGCTTCTCTGGGCAACTTGTTCCATTGCCTCAGTCATAGTTTTCATAGATTTGAAAGCAATGGAATATTTTTTCCCTTTTTTTATCCGTTTATTTGTTTTGGCGACCACTTTGGATGCAAATGACTTGCAGGCAGATGGCAAAAACAAGCCCCATGCACTGGAATACCATGTAAGTCTTTTACTGGAGGTGGGATTGGTAGGAACTTCCCAGATCTGTGGTAACCTGAGAGTCCCTCCTTTGAGATTTCAGCTTCTGCAGCTTCCATCTCTGCCAAGATCTAACTGGAAGTGCTGATTTTTTCCAGCCCTGAGTAGCTGCTTCAGCTTTTTTTGTTTGCTTTGACATTTATTTAATAATTATGGTGCATCTCAGCTATTCAGACAGGGCTGGATGGAAAGAAAAATGTTATTTTGCATTTTTTAAAAGATTTTTTTGACTTTTATTTGCACTGGGAAAGCTGATTTGCACAACAGCAGCCCACATTCTGTGTTCTTGAAAAATAAAATTAACCCAAATATATTATTGTTAGCAGAAGTTAATTCTAGGTTATGATTCTGTGGCTTGAGCTGTGTTATCACTGAAGAGAGGGTTGTTTCCTTTAACATTTTTCTCCTTAAAATTTCAAATAATGTGAACTCTAGATGGCTTTTTGTTATCATTCATCCATTTGGAGACCCCTTTTTCTGGCCTTTAAGGTGCAGTTAACAAAAGAGAGGAAGATCACTGGAAAAGTTTCCACTTGTGTTGGAAATTGTTATTTGAACTTTTCAGCAGGTCACCTCCATTCCTCAGCCCCTCTGGAAAGTCCGGGCGAGCTTCCTTACACTGTTTCTGTAGGAAATGTTGTGGTAAAGATCAAGCAGCACTCTGCTGTGACTTGCTAAAAATGCCTTGGGCTGGAACTGTTTCATTGCACACACACATTTATTAAAAACTTACCTGGAATATTCCTCCTTGTGCTGCTTCTCCTTCAAACAGCCGGACTGCAGCTTGTACCTTCCCTCACCGTGCCTTAAAAATACATTTGCAATACACAAACTGTGTGTTTCATGACATAAAAATATTCACATTTAATGTAATAGCTGTTATGTTGCATCATTGCTTAGATGGGGTTTTGCCTGGACAATGCCAGGTGCTAAACCAGGTGTTAAAGAAGAGCTTACAAGGGCACAAGTTTAAGGTAAAATATTGATTCTGCTGATGTTCAAGACAAATTCCCTTTGACATCATCAGGCCCAGGACTCCCTCCAGTTCTGGGAGGAGATGCTGCCTCGACATTGGTAGGACCTGTCCACTTCTTCAAGGAGCTGGAAGAGGAAAGCTTTCCAAAGTGCATTGAACTGTTAACTCACCCTGATTTTGCTACAAAAAATCACGGAACCTCGGAATCATTCAGGTTGGAAAAGGCCTCCAAGACCACCAAGTCCACCCTGTGCCTGATTCCCACCTTGTCACACAGCCCACAGCACTGAGTGACACATCCAGTCCTTTCTTGGACACCTCCAAGGATGGGGACTCCACCACCTCCCTGGGCAACCCCTTCCAATGCCTGAACATCCTTTCCAGCAAGAAATTCCTCCTCACGTCCAACCTGAACCTCCCCTGGCACAGTTTGAGGCCATTCCCTTTAGTCCTGTCCCTTGTTCCCTGAGAGCAGAGCCTGACCCCCCCCGAGTCCCCCACTCCTGTCAGGGAGTTGCAGAGAGCAAGAAGGTCGCCCCTGAGCCTCCTTTTCTCCAGGTTGAGCCCTCCCAGCTCCCTCAGCTGCTCCTGGTGCTCCAGACGCTTCCCCAGCTCCATTCCCTTCGCTGGACATGCTCCAGCCCCTCAGTGTCCTTCTTGTCATGAGGGGCCCAGAACTGGACACAGGACTCAGGGTGGAGCCTCACCTGTGCCTGGCACAGAGAGACAGGAGAGCTGAATCTTTAGGTGAAGCCAATTTCCCCGAAAGCCTACAAATATCTGGCAGATCTGATTCTGTTTGTCCATAATCACCCATAGAAGATCTCACTTTAGTTTCCGCATTGTTGTGTGACTGCTGATTTAATGAAGTTGCACCAGAGCACTGAAGAATTAGAAGAGGCTCCAATCCAGTGTGTGTGTGTGCCTGGAGATAGAATTTTTAAAAATACCCTTATTTACACAATAAATACAAAGTTAATGTTTTGGCTTTCTTCTGGGACAATCTGTAAGAGAAAAAGTAGAGCTGGGGATTAAAGAGAGTGTGCAAGCAATGTGTAAACCATGAAATTCAATTAGTTCCTCTTAGGGAGCCAAATTTTGGTGAATACTGTAGAGAAAAGGTAGGGATAAAATGTCTAAGCCAAAGCTGTGCTTAATAAGCTTCAGTAATTAGTTATAAATGGCTTGTTAAACTTGGAAACACATCTCTCTTTGCCCGTGTTTATGAATGCTAAGGAAAATGGAGGATAGGGTAGGGTTAAATAATAACTTAGAAGACTTTCCATCCAAAGTTTACTACAAAAAAAGCATTTCAGGATGGACTTTTTGGATTGTTGTGTTGCTTCCCAGGACATCCCAAAGAGTGTGGGGAAGATGGTCTGAGAAAGGTTGATGGAAATATGTATTTAAAAGGAATATTTGGGAAATAGTGACCAGATTCACTGATTAGGTCATGTATTACAAGCTGTACAGGAAATTAGAAGCATTGTCCTGTTATTGATATGTCCCCTGCATCCTCTCAATTTTTTACCGTATCCAGTAAAAATTTGATATTGGAATTGTACAGTAACTCTTTAGAGTAACTCTTTAGAATTGGAAGGGTAAAAGGTAAATGGTGCTACAGATAGATTAATTGGCAAATGTTCCTGTTATTGTTTCTGGCAGCTCTACACCCACCTCACTTTTCTCATCTCTGAAAGATCTCCCTGAAGTCAAAAGTGCTGGTGAAAATTCCAATGTCCAAAAACAGAACCACAGCTCATGCTCTACAATTCATCTTACAGTCAAAGCTCCTTTGCTGTCAGTACAGGAACTGGAGCAACAAATGCACACTATAGGCAATTCCTTTCCCTGCTCCCTCCCCCCAGATCCCTCCAGAATACACTGAAATCCCCCTCTAATCCATATTGTGAACAGTAAACACCTTTGACCTATAAAGTTGGTTTTTTTTTTTGTGAAAAAAGTGTTTTCCTGGCTGCATATTCCTTGTCTCCTCTGTCTATACACTTTTCTAAATATTCATTACTTTTGAAAGATTGGCCAAAACCTGAAACATTTCCAACTGGAGCCTTTTTCAGGGGGAGTGGGTCAAACTGGAGTTCCTTGATCCATTGTTACTTAATTTCTGGGTCAGGTTCCAGAAAGACCCCTTCTTCCTCTTTTCCTTCAGATGGAAAACACTCAAGAATTGATTTTTGCTGGGAAACCTGTGCAAGGTGGTCGGAATTTCATGAGAAACACAACACTTATGCTTCCCTAGATGGTGGAGCTCCCTCTTTTGGGGCCATAACCTTGAAAGCATCATGGGCAAGTCAGAATTAGCCTCTTTTTTTTTAATTTATTATCAACTCAACTTTATGCATTTATTAATTTTCCTTCCTGGTTTATCTTTAAGCTAATGACAAACATGTCACAGTGTCACAGAGGAACTGAACATGCTCAAGGTGACAGCAAGGAGAGGTGGTGTTTGAGAGCTGTCAAATATGACCCAAAGACACATCTAACTCTCCTCCTGATCTCCTACCAGGTCGTCTTTGGCCAGGTTAAAGGGATGGTCCAGACTGTGAGTGCTGAGAGTGAAAACTGTTATAAGGTGATTGCAGAAGTGTTTAGGCTTTCTCTGCCATGGTGGCTCTTCTTCAGACCCTTCCTCTTTTCTACCAGCATGACTCCAACTCCTGGATAATTACAGGGCTGAGTTTGGAGTGTTTATGCCCTTAAAAACACTCTCTGAAGCCTTTTCCTGCAGCCTTGGACATGACTCTTAACCTTGCTGCCTCTGACTCCTCGTCGAGAAGGGGATAATAACACTTGCTTATCTACTCCAGAGCGGGCTTTGAGGATTAATTAATTAATATTTGTACAGTGCTTTGAACATAAGTGCTTGGTATTATCATTCTTACTTCACTGCTCCAGGCTCATTTTCTCCTCTGGCCTGATGTGCCTTCCTGCTTTTCGGAAAGCCCCTCGCCTTGTCTCAGCCCTGCTGGGTCGTGCCCTTGCCCTGCCTCACTGCATGTTGCACCCTCCTCGTGTGCCCTTTGGGTCTGCAGAACATCTGCAGAAGGACAAGAGCCAACTCTTGCTCCTTCCTCCTCCTGTTCACTCCAAGAGAAGCACAGCCCAGATTGCAGGGAGTCCGTGTGGCTGAAGTGATGGAAATGGTCACTCGGATTCTCTTTCCACCCCATTAACAGTTTCTCATGGGAAGAACAGGAAGGTGAGGTGGGAACTGGAGAGGCAGATGGCAAGGTGTGCCCCTTGTAATTCCTTTAATCTTTCCTTAGAAAGAAACAAAGAGAAGGAAAGAAAGAAAAAAGGAAAAGGTGGGGGGAAAGAGGAGGGAAAGGAAAGTTTGAAGACTGTTTGTTTCTATCACCTTAAATAGGTTTCTTGGAAAAAATTCCCACCTAGTTCCATCATGAACATAGAGAACACAGAAAAAATTGTGCCATAAATCCATTCAAATTTTATATTTCGTGATCTTTTTAGTCTCATCCTACACAATAACCCCATATGGATGCCTGTGTCCAGTTGTTCATTCTTCCTCTAGGAAATGAGTCTTGGCCCTGGAGCAGCAGCTCCTCTGGCTGCCTTAATAATTTGAATAATTTGATGGTTTTCTGCATCCCTTGGCCTTGGCTCTGCCCCTGTCTGGGACCTCTCTGCTCCATACTCATCCTGTCTCTCAGATGTGGAAGTGAAGCAGTGACCACTCTTGTCCCTGTGCTGGAATGAGACACATCTTGCCCTCCTGGAAGTCTCTTTTGTGCATCAGGGCCCAACTTCTTTATTTTACAATTCCACAGAGAGCAACATTGTGGCTAAAATTTGAGTGAGAAAAATCTGGAGGATATTTTTATGCTGGTGGGATATTCTGAAAATTTGCTAAGGTACTGCTCAAAAATGTCAATGGGTGAGTATTTAATCTCTTTTCTCTCTCTTCATTTCTCTGTAATGGATTGGGTAGGAACCATCTTTTCCTATGTATGTTTTCAGAGCTCCAATTTCTCCTTTCTCTCAGTTACTGCAAGAGAAAACCGTCTGTAATGTCTGAGTGTCTTTAATGTGCAATTCCACCGGCCTAATGGGCACCTGATGGTACAGATAGATTTGATTCCAGATTTGGATCTGCTGACATAAACCTTAATGCTTTTTATTGTGTGCCACTTTGGGAAATCCTGATTAACAGCAACAAAGAGATAATTATGCAAGATGAAGACATTGTAGTTGTTTTAAAAATAATGTATATCATACAATTAATGCTACTTTGTCCTATATCAAAGTCACACTACCTGCATTAATCATACACCCTCATAGTTTCTAAACATTAATAGCAAGAAATAAAAAGAAGAACTCCTAATCCCGGGGAGAGTCACAATGATGGGGGGTTGGGTTTCTTTGGAGAAGAAGAGAGGTAAGTGGTGTAGGTTTTTAGCCTAATTATTACAAAATGTAGAACATATGACTGAGTCTTCTTGAAAAAGGGGCTAAAGCTGGTTTAGAAAACCTGGTTAATAGTTAATTCGGTGTAACCCTCCTGCATTAAAGATATCTGAATATTTGGAATTGAAGGTGTTTTTCAAAATAAGAAGAGGGGCTTTACCTGCTTCTAACTGTGGAAGGCTTCTGCCCATAAAAGCCGGTGGAGGAGCAATAGGAATGGTTGGATGGATGGATATACATACAGGTCACATTTCAGCAGTTCTTATTAAGTAATTCTAAGATAAACATAAATAAAATAATCATTTATCCCCCCAAAGGAGTGTTGATCTTTTGGGTTTCTTTTGGGTTTCCTAACTTTGAGCTTCTCATTGGGGCAAAAAAGGACCAAGGGCTTCACCTTAAATCCTGGTTTAAGCATGGTATCCCAAATTTCTGGTTTTAAGGAGATATAAGGGACTGATTTTCACTCCTCTCCTCCCACAGCATCATCTGCCACCATTGTTTACACCAAGCAATACCCTTGGACAAAGTCCTGTACTTCCTTTTCGTGCCTGGATCCTCCTTCACTGTGCAGGTTGGTGGCAGCTGGGTTGGGCTGGGGTGAGCAAGGCCCTTTGCCTGCTGTTCTGCTCAGCCACTAGGATTTGGTGCTCACCGGGGGGCTTGGGGAACCATGGTCATGGGCTCCAGCAGACTTGGCATGAGCAAGCTGTTGCCCAATAATCCTATGTGCTCCCCTGGCAGGGCGTAACCCAGACATTACCTGTGTTACAAACCCCATGTGCCTGTATCCACGTGGAAAGACAAAACATGGAACCCCTCTTCACAGTTTTGGCCCATTAATGGCAGTAAAGAGGTTTTTATATAAACATTGGAGCAGCAACACTTTTTTTCCCCTTTATTGACAAAATTGGCTTAATCTTGCTTTTGCACCCCAGCTTTGTGTGTAGCACACCAGGATTTCCAAAGGCTCTTTTATTCCATCTTGTTTCCCCACATATTCTTCCAAATGACAACAGTTTTGTGTCACTGGTGGCTTCTGAGCTGGGGGGATTAAGGGAAGGTTTGGGTGTGCTTGTTCCATTACCTTCTGTGGAATGGATGGGACGATGCCATATGTGCGTTTGCAATTAGACATTTTGATTTCCAAAGGATTTAGTTACCATTTGCTGAACCATTGAGTAATTACCACAGGAAAATTGCACAATCTGTCAGTACGTCAGCTAAGTGTGTTTCTGGACAGCTTTATAGGCACCTTCACCAGCACAGAGTCTTTGCTGTGCTTCCTTTAGTGAAACTTCAGTCCTTCCACAGGAGAAACTCCTAATAGCCAAGGAAATTCCAAATAACAGTGAAAATACCTGATATTGTACACCTGCCCCATGGAGGATATCTTGCCTCAGCAGGAAAGTGGCATTTAAGGTAATATATTTCATTAACATGGTGGGTTTTTAAGGCTGTAAAGTGCTATTCTAGGAAACAGGTTTGGGGTTGGCCACTCAGCACTTCTGGTTTATATAATTCCCTGAATATAGCCCTTCTGCCACAGGCAGGGGGAAATTTAAAAGTGTTCCCCACCACTTGTGATAAAAGCAGAAGGATTTCCAACCTGAGAATGTGTTTGGATTTAATTCTGACTCTTTTTTTCAGTTGCTAAGGGGAAGGTTTCTATTCAGAAACAGAAAATTAAGGTTACCTTGAATAGGAAAAAGGGAGAGGCATCATTTACTCCACTCCCTCCTTCTCCCCACCAAATTAAACACTCAGGAATCTTGAGAAAATTGGGTCACTAATATGGAAATTGTAAAGTATTGATAATACCAACATGACAAGTTGTCACTTTGCAGTATGTTCTTAAACATGCCTAAACCTTAATAACCAGGTTATTCTAGAATAATCAGGGTAACAGAATGGGAATGAATGGCAGTTCCTGTAATTATTCTAGAAAGAGGACCAAAGCAAACAGAAATTCTCTCTAATTTTATATATTCCCAATAGGTGCACATAGTACATCATTATCACTATAGAAACTACTTAGTAGTTTCTCCAAAAATCAGCTACGCTTCACGGTCTTATGGGCCAATGTCTGAGCTGCACATGAGCCGAGACCCTCTAATTCAAACAGAGGTAAGCTCAGAACAAGCTGCACTAGGCTGCAGCAGACAAAACAAATTTCCTAAGCCAAACATATTAAATCCAATATATTTTTCATTGATTTAATAGCCTGAAACTTTGGATACAACTGACACTTGCTGGATATTAATGGGCATTAGTGCTCCGAAAGGGAAGGCGAGAGCTGAAAATGAGACTCTGTAGACGTTGGGGAAAGAAGGTGCTACAGAAGGCTTTGCTCTATATGAAAGTTCTGTGTTGCAGGATGAAATCTGTAATTAAATAAGGTGCTCTACAAAATTCTTCAGTGACTTTGGCCCCGTTTTCAGTTAAAAGTGTTATTGCTGCCCTAATGCTTCACATAACAGTCAGATGATCATATTGGAAAAAAAAAATGAAATAGCTGCTATAAAAATTAAAAAGATCATGTAATATCTGAAAACAAAAAATTATGACATTTCTACTAATAAAAAAATTAAAAGATGAGGTTCGACAACTAAAAAGTGACATATTTGCTAAAAAAAATAAAAAATTACATATCCACTGACAAAAAACTAAAATTGACCATGACTCAGAGCCAGAGGCTGCTTCCATCAGCCCTCTCCTCATTTTCCCCTCTGCTTGTGGCATGGTGAGTACACGGCAGCAACACCAGCACATCATGAAGCTCGTGCCGGGATTTGGTCCGTCTGGGAGATGTGGAAGAATTTATTTACTTGTTAGTTCTGCTCTGTTTTGCTGCTGTATTTGTAATTCCAGATTAATTACGGGAACATGGTTGAAACAATTCTGCCATGGAGATGTTGTGTAATATTTTAATTCCATTTAAAGGTTATTGATATAAGATCCTTTTGTAAACCGACCTTGTTTTGCTGTGGATGTGGAAGGAGAGGGGGGTGAGGATGGGACGGAGGGAGGACAGATAAATCAAGCTTTTACAAAGGATGCTGTTTGCTAATCTTCTGACACTGCCGCCTGTGATGTATGAGATCCGAGTTCCCAAAGTTTATCACATTAGTAAAAAATACTGTACGCATAAAACCAGACCCTGGGGAACAAAAAAAAAGGAAAAAAAAAAAAAGGAAGCTAAACAATGAACATGTGTGAAGTTGGAAATTTATAGGTTTAGGCCTCTGCAGCTACATATCCTGGAAAAAGGAAAAAAAAAGTGTTAAGAAAACAAATTACAGTTGTGGATGTGAGGACCCTGACACCGCCGCCTGACAAATCGACCCTCCGACTTGACCCTCCGCAATATGTTTCCACAGGTAATTCCATAACTCTCCAGTCAACTTTTCAAGATTTCCTGTCTGACAGCTGGGAGAAGGGAAGCTCCTCAGCACTGGTGGGGTCTCAGCTCTGTCTCTCCAACCGCCCCATGCCCGGTGGACAGCAGGGAGCCCATCCAGGCATCCGCACTCCCTGCTGTCCGTCGGGCACAGGGCAGCCGTGGAGCTGGCGAGGGGACCGGTCATGGCTGATGGATGGTTGGACCTGGCAGA
Source organism: Corapipo altera (assembly GCF_003945725.1). NCBI lineage: Eukaryota > Metazoa > Chordata > Aves > Passeriformes > Pipridae > Corapipo > Corapipo altera. The sequence continues at coordinate 1,722,317 of NW_020884915.1, forward strand.
TTCATAATCCCAAACCCAGTGCAGCTGCAAGGAAACTAATGGCTAGCAGGGACCGCTGCGGTCCCTGAGCTAATACCTGTCTCCTCCATCACAAATTGATGGCATTAAACAAAAAAGTTGACTCCTTTCACATCCTGCCAATCTA
>NW_020884915.1:1727461-1729961 GCF_003945725.1 Corapipo altera
TTATTGAATTATTAAAGAGAAATAAGAACCAGCTCGTACATAAAGAACAAAAAAGAAAAACAAGATACTTAAAAACTGGCAGCCAGGCTCAGCAATAAGTCATGGCACAGCCCCTGAAATGTCCCTGCTTGTATAAATAGGATCCTTCCTGGGAATCTTCAGGATAAATCCCTTACATTTAATCACTGGAAGAGGAAGAGTATTGTGTATTGTGACACAAGAAAAATGACATTAAAAAAATAATTAAACAAAACAGTCACTGTACAGATTATTTATCTAAGAGCTCTTGTGCCAGAGCCTTCAGCCATCCCAAAGGACAAACAGTGTCTGAGGTTGGGAATATCAGTATCTTGTGGGCTTCATGGGATTTAATTTCTTTTTATGTTTTGGGTTTTTTTTTGGTTAAGACTCCAATCACCAATGTAACTTCTGAAGAAAGTCAAATAGAGCAACCAGAACATTGTTAAACTGCTCAACTTCAGCAGGCTGATGGAGACATTATTCCAGGAATCTCCATGACTTTACTACACTAGTTATGGTTCTTGGTGGGAGGGAGCTCCCTAAAACTAAACAAAAAAATTAATGCTCCAGCCACTGAGTCAGGAACACAACAAACCCAGTGCCCAGGCACAGTAAAATAAAAAAATAGGGAAAATCGATGAATTTATGGACAGATGGGGAGTATAGGAAGCTGTGTCCATGGTGTAGGTCACTGAGGTCCCATATCTCATGGCAGTGATTGGCAATTGTTATCAAACCACGAGATGTGTTAGACAAGAAAAAAAAGCTATAAGAAAAAAATATTAGAAATAAAATCTCAAGTAAAAATATAAGGAAAAAAAACCCTAGGAAAAAGAGATATTAGGGGAAAAAATCTTGGGAAAAAAATATCACGGAAAAAATATCTTAGGGGAAAAAAATCTTTTCAAACCTGCTCGACATGTACAGATGCTGAAACATCTGTGCTGAACATGATGACACAAGCTGGAACGGTGGCAGTTGGGGAGGGGGAGACTCTCGGGGGGGGTGAAGGCAGAGGATGAGGACAACCCCCAGGTGAGGGTCCTGTGGTCAGTCAGGAGCCCCCAGTCTGTGGCCAAGGGGGTTCCCCCACTTTTTGGGTGCTCCAACAAACTCCCAAATATGTTTTGGGGTCATCACTGTGTGGGGTGAAAGGAGCCAAATCCCTTCCCTCCCCTTACTCAGCTTAGGGTGATTAAATCAATGAAGGCTTTGGAGGGTGAGACCTTTGTCCAGGAAATTTGTCAGATCTTTAATTTATTTTTTTTATCTTGTCCTCAAAAAATAACCAAAAGAGTGAAGATCTTAAAACCCCCTGAAAGTGCTGCTCGACAGGTGGACAGAGCAAAAGCCTGCTGCACAGGTAAGGATTTTTGGAGCTGTTGATGTGGGGAGAAAAATTTTATTCTCTGTCCTGGAATGAGATTTAACAATAATAAAAAAGAAAAACTCAACGACAACAATAAAATAAACAACCCCTAAAATCCCTCTCTCCTGCATTGTGCTGGAAAAAAATATAAGAAACTAAATAGAATAGAACAGAAATCTGCTTTAATCAAAACAACATTATGCCAAAACCCCTTTCAAGGGAAGGGAAAAGTCCACAGCAGCACAGCCCTGCTTAAAAATAGAACAGCCTTTGCCTTGTGAGTAACAAAAATACAGAACAACACACTCCTGCCATCCCAGCTTTGAAGGATGTCTGTCATATGCCTGGGCCTATTTTACGCCCCTTCCCTTTTTTAAAAGAGGAACAATGCCATCTTCCCGAAAGGAAATAGGCAATAAAAACTCCAGCAGGATTTCCTATTCATAATTTTTCCCATTCATATCCTAATGGGTGAAGGAAAGAAAAAAACCCTCCACCAGCTTTAACAACTTAAACGGCACTTATTAAATAGATATTTTTACATGCCTGGTTTTTCCTAAATGTGGGATATAGTTTTATAGTTCAATTAAGTGGTTTTTTTTCTCCTTTCCAGATATCCTTCTCTGAGCCGGCTGAATTCTGCGCGAGCTGATGTAAAGCATCTGATGACAAAATATCAAATGTAATTCTAAAACACCCCGTTGAGTTTTTATCTGTGCCATTACATTTTTTAATTAATAGAATTTCTTCTTTTTTTTTTTTCATGGTTGTTGTTTTACAAATGTTGTGTTTTACTGCCAGTATGATCTCACTGCTTTACAGTATCGATAAATGAAGGCACACCTGCACTATAAAATCTGCTTTATATGAAGCAGGCCATTCATGTTTTTATAGCCCATTTTTCACCCATTGTTCTTGGGTCATGTCATAGGTGTGCTGTAATGTGTGCTGGAGGTGGGCGGCTCGAAGATCACTTCAACAAAATGGTCTAATTTTGCCAACTTTAGTGCCAGAATCTGGACTGAAAAATGCAGGACTAATATCCCCATGGACACTCGGCATGATGTCACTTCCCTGCAAATGTCCAAGACAAACAGCTATTTCCAGATC
>NW_020884915.1:1734961-1782461 GCF_003945725.1 Corapipo altera
CCTTCCGCACCGGGAGGGGGGAATTTTGGGAAGAGGGGGGATGGAAGCGGCTTCGGTGAGAGCTGGGAATCGCACCGCCGGCTGGATGTAAAGAGGGAGAGGCCTCGAGCGCTTTTGTTAATTTTTCTCCTTTTTTTTGGTGTTGTTTTGTTGGGGGAAGGGGGAAGGGAAAAAAGGGGGGAAATGGCAGGAAAATGAAGAAAAAAATGAGGGAAAAGGGGGGGGAAAGAAAAAAAAAGAGAGAGAGAAAAAGGGAAAAAGAGCAGTAGGGGGAAAAAAAAGAAAAAAAGGAAAAAAGGAAAAAAAAGAAAAAAGATAAAAGAAAGAAATAAAAAGGCAAAAAAAGAAGGCAAAAGGCAAAAGAAAAAAGCAAGGAAGAAAAAGAAGAGTAAAAAGGGAGAAGTCAGAAAAGGAAAAAGAAAGGGGAAAAAAGACAAGAGGAAAAAAAAGGCGCAAAAGAAAATAAAGAAAGAAAAGAAAAATGAAGAAAAGGAAAAAAGCAGAATAGCAAAAAAAAAAAAAAAGAAAAAAAAAGAAAAATAAAACCCCAAAAAAAAAAAAAAGCCTTCCCCCAAAAAGGAAAAAAAAACGGCTAAAAAAAATAGCTCCCTTGCAACAAATAAAGTAAAAAAAAAAAAAATAAAGGGGGGGGGAAAGGGGGAAAAAAGAAAATAAAAAAAGCAAGAAGCCCGGTGTGACAGGGACTGCAGCAACACCCCGGCACAGCCTGTGTGGATCTTTGATCTCCTGCATCGCATTAAGTAACAAAGAGCAGAGGAGTTTGGAGATGCAGGAGCTGGGCTGCTCTGATCCCAGCACCGCTCCGTCCCATCCTGGGCTCTGCATTTCCAGCCCTTCCAATAGTACTGGTATTTTTACTCAGGATTCTTTCAGTTGCGCCCGATTCCTTTAATTAGCTGCTCGCAGCCAGGGTGGTGTTTACTCCTGGAGTATCTCCTGTGAATAGCGTGGGCACTTTACCCATTAATGGTGCTTGAACAGCGTTTAGCCCAAATCGCCGAAATAGTTAAATCTGCAGGATGCAGTTTGCAGTTTCTCCTCCTTTAAAATGCTCCCACATTTCTTTCGAAGGGTTATTAGTGTTTATTTTATTAAGGCAAGGTAGGGAAGGACTTACACACGGAGTAAGAAACTGTGAGTAGCCACAGCAGGTTCTGTGTGTGAGCTTACACGCAGCTTGTGTGCTCTCACAAAGCATCTCAGCGCCCAAATAACCAGCAAAGTTCTTCTCCTGCAAATATTTGGGCACACATTTACTGCAAAACATCCATCGTTCCGGGGCTGCAATTAAAAAATAAAAAAAAATCACCTTTAAGAAGATCCTAGAAAGCTCTGGATTCCCACTTTCTCTGCTCCTCTGCTATGAGTCTTTCCCCTTCCGTCCTATTCCATTATGTGGCTCTAACGCAGGGCTGAGGCATCAGCTCACCTTCCTCCTGTGTGTCCGTGCAGCCAAAAATCTGCAGCAGGAAAAGATTTCAGGAAGGCTTTCCAAAGCAGGAGGGTGAAAAAAAAAAAAAACCAAAACACCAAAAACCAGCGTAAGGGCTGCAAAAGCTCCATGCCTGCTAGGAAATAAAGGGCAAGGCTTGGGGAGATATTAATAGAAAAATGAGAATTATTTTTTTTTTGAGAGTAATGTTGAGCACGTTCACTTCGTGCCTGGAGCTGAGGACATGACAATTAGTACATCTGACGTTTACAATGCAGATGTTTATGATGTGAATAATAGATGGAAAGAGAGGGAAAACATTGTTGTTTTGGGGAAAATATGGAACAGTTTGATCTGGAAAACACCCGAACTTTGCTCAAGCCACCAGGCAAGTATGAAGCGGACTGCTCTTCATGCCCAATTTAAATCCTGCAGCACAGAAAGTCTGAAAAATCATAAATTACAGACAAAAATATGGTTACTGTAATAACAGGGTGTTGCAAGAATTGTAAAATAAATTTGGGGGTGGGAGGGTGCAGCCTTTAGGGGAAAACAACGTGAATTTCCAGCAGGAGGGTTGTGCAATGATTCTATATTTTTAAAACCTATCTGTGCTCCATTCATACTATTTAAGTGCTTCAATCAGCACAATAAATGTAAATAATTTACTGCTTCGCAAACAGAAAATTGGGCAGAAAAGTGATTTTTGAGGAGCGACTTGGCTCCCTCTGCCCAGTGATTTGGTGCCCTGTAAAATGCATCTGACACTGCTGTTCATTAAGCTGGTGCTATTGAGCCTTCTTCACATTCATTAGTGATTAATTCAGACAGATATTTAACTTAATAAGGTAAGCAAATAAACAAAAAAATCACTTTCTGTGCCTTAAGGTTTTTTGGCCCTCTAATTGGTTTTGTGCACTAATTATCAAGATTAACACCTTACGCTTTTCTCGGTCCTTACACTTAGAAATTCCCGGTGGGAAAATGTAGCCAACCTTAAGGGAATCCCTGAAGTGCAAGGGGTTAAGAGTTTGTCTTTTAAAAGCAAGATAAGCAGGAAAAAAAAAAAATCTAGGAGAGCCCGATTCCAGGTGAATTTTAGATAATAACAGGATGAGGAGGCAGGAGCTTGCGTGGATACACACACAGTGACACTCGTGGCTTTTCATGGGTGTGAGGGAAAGGTTTGCAAGGGGATAATTTGTGTCTCAGCATCTTCGAACAAATAACTGGGACCTCCCAGCCTTCTCACCCTGATTCCAAACCCCATATCCAGTCTGGTTCGGTGTTGGTGGCACATCCCTCCTTCTCACCAAGAGTTAACCACCGGCCTCCAGAAGTTCCTTTCAACTCCACTTCCCACAGAACCCGAGGACTTGATGTCAGTGCCAAGGCATTGTGATTTCCTTCGCTGTTCACGGCAGTGACATTGTTCCAGGCGTTGCCTGAAATTCCCCCACAGCCAAGCCTGACCGTGTCCTCCTCTTACCTTAGTCTCGGCTCAAGGAAACCCTTCTCTTTCCAGGCAGATGTGGGAGAAGCATCTGGGTGGGAGCAGCACCCTCCACCCAGCCTGACTCCACATCCCTGGGAGCTGGAGCATCCTTCCAGCACCCAGCTCTTCCTGCCACATGCAAATGTCAAAGTTTGTCTCTCTCATGTCTTGACATCCCCTCAGAAAATGCTTAAAAAGTGCTGATTCAGTGTCTCTCCTGCAAATGTCTCCTTGCCTGCTCCTACGAGCCGAGCTGAAACCTCCCTTGGATTTCACCTCAGGAAAGCTTTGGGAAGGGCCACGATGTGAAGTTCTCCTCGATCTCAGGCATGAGGGTCATTAAAACTCATTTTAGCCAAGGTGCTGGTACAAGTTGTTGCTCGTGACAGTTTGTCACCACCATGTACAATATTTGCTAGGCAGGATCCCAAAATATCCAGCTAATTGCCACTTTTCCTGCCGTGGGAAGTCTCACAGATTTACCCAGCTCCTGCCTTGAACCCGATTGCACTTTCCAGTAGTGGTTTTTTTTGGGGGGGGGGAGGTTTGTAGCATTTGGGGATTTTTAAACTCCTTTTCCTTTAATTCTTTTCTTTCTTTAATGGGTGACTGGATAAATTCAGTGGTGGATTTTTGTGACACTAAAGCAGCAGATAAGTCTATGATGCACTCTAGCTATGTGGTTTAAAAATCCCTTACCATATGTTTTCTCACTGGAATGCCTCATCTTGCAAAATTACAGGAACCGAAGCTTAAAAACACAATTAGGTAGTTTAAAATGAAATATTAAAGAAATACCACATATTTTCTGATATGCCTGCGATGGTTTTCCTTGATTTTTTTTCCTTTTTTTTTTTTTTTTTTTGCTTTCTTTTGTATTGTTCTTTGAGTTGTTCAAGGAGCCCAACTGTATTCGATTGTTGTACTAATCATGCTCCACATTTTTCTGATTAGGTTATATAGGCTGTGGTTAAATTATAAATGAAAGAATGAACTACCAGAGTACTTGTCATAACAGTATCTTTTATGTTGTTACAGAAGATTGGGGGGGAGGAGGAGGAATCAAAAAGGGCTTTCTACGATGAAGATTCTCCTCTCCTATTTTGTGCTCCTTATAGGATCTGTATAAGACAAGGAATGCAATTTGTTGGAATGTTTTTCTCAGGTATTCTGAGAACTACAGCACAATATCTGTCCACTGAGAAAAATGTGAGAAAAAGGAATCCATAATACATAAAGATGCATATTGTAGCACAAACTGTGGCATGCACACAAACACACCCTCTCCAACTCCACTTTATTCCATTACTCTGCTCTAAAAGCCACTTGAACTGTTTTTTTTTTTTTTCTTATGCCATACAGGAAAATATTTCCACATTTGAAATGATGCCTTACATTGTTATCTCCTGTCCCACTGTATGTGCAGCACAAACCCAGCTGAATGTGGGTCCGATGATATATTTTTGTTTAGAGGACACATTTTTGTTTCCATGCTGTTATTCTAAGCCATTTGCTGTAAAACTGATTTTAGAGAGAGCTGGAATTGTAATGATTAAACTACTTGACTGAAGGCTCACCTTGAAGACACTGGTGGTTTAAAAATATATTTGATACTCCTAAAATTAAATATATTGTTTAAACATTGTAGCATTTTAAGCTTCTTAGTACAATATTTAAAATAATAAATACAAGGAGAATGGGGGTTTGCTGTTAAATTTTATCCTTTTCTTAAACACATCATTATTTTTTCCCAAAGTTTAGCCAGTTAAAGCAGGGAGGTAGAGAAGGAGGCAGAGAGGGAAGCCTGGAGACATGAAATAGATTACACCTTGCATTAAGCCATGCATTTAGCTGTTTTCCAAGGATTTTAAGGCAGAGCTCCTCCTCGGATGTTCCCCAGCTTTAAACAAAAAGCCCTGCACACAGATTGCTTTATGCTCTTTATTGCAGCAGATAAATGGATCCTTAAACATATCAAGGGATTTTTGATGAAAAGGGGATGCCAGGAGATGGCTTTAATTGCCAGATGCCCGGGTTGGGATGGGCAGGGGCTGTGTGGGGCAGCCAACACGTGTTCCCTCAGCCAGACGTGCCTGGGAGCGCTGCTTTTTGCACCCCTGCAACCAGCCTTAAGGGTTCTGTTTTTTGGGGCTTTATTGGATGAACTGTCAATGCTTTCCAGGATAACAAATCTTGTTTTATAGCACTTGGTGGAGTTTGGTTCGGGGCTACCTCTGAGCAACATGAACTTGGCCTTGCTGTGTGTCTTACACTAATACCTTCCCTCCTGTAAGGAATCAGGGTACTTGAGAAACAGCCTGCAGCCATACAGCTGATTATTTCACCAAATTTGCATCTTTTCAACAGTAATGGGGATGGCTTTCACAAATGCTCCCAGGCTCTAAATAGATGTTAAGTGGCTGTTTCTAGTTGCTTCCTTCCCTCTCCCCCTTGGGCACTTCCAAGCCCCTGCCCATGGCACCCAGGACCTCCTGCCTGAGGGAGGGATGCTCAGCCTCCTTCTCTGGAGTGTCTTTCAGGGTCAGGAGTGCCCAGGAGTGTCCCTTGGAGGAGCTGGGATTGCTTTTTGGGTGCCCTGAGCATGATGCTGAGGAGGCATCTGTGTGAAGTAGGGCCTGGAAAGAGGTGGTGAGCAGGGAGAGCATCTGGATGGCAGCAAGGGACACCAGGGTCCCTGAGGATGGAAAATGGGAGGACCTGGAGGGATGCATTTCCTCAGGGGTCTCTCCAGCATGGACTGGAACTGAGGAGATGGACTTCAGCAGAGCTACGGCCTCCAAGGCAGAAATTTCTTGGACTCCCAGTGCTTGCATGCAGCCCTGCAGAGGTTCCCCAAAATCCATTCCTCTGTGGGTCGAAAATTCAGTGGACAAACAATCCAGGGACTAGATTCCTACACTTCCACATTCCAATGTCAAAGCCTCATTTCTCTGGAAATCTGAACTCTTTTTTTTGCCTTTCTTTAAAATGGGTGCCTACTCCTGATGTCTTACAGATCCTACACAGAGGAACAGCTTGTTTAATGCATGTTACCCAGAGAAGCTGTGGCTGCCCCGCCCCTGGAAATGTTCAAGGCCAGGTTGGATGGGGCTTGGAACAGCTTGGTCTAGTGGAAGGTGGTGCTGCCCATGGCAGGGAGTTGGAACAAGATGGTCCTTAAGGTCCCTTCCAACTTAAACCCCTCCCTGTTTCTATGCATGCAAAGGGCTGTGTTCCAGTGGGTTATCCCAGGACACTCATGCAAGTAAGATGCTCCAACTCCTGCCACACTTTAGCCACAGCTTCCCTGTCCCTTGCTGGCAACTGTGCTATTTCCCATGGATAAAGAGTGCAGGGATCAGAGTGAGATCATGATAGGAAATACTATATTCTGCTTTTGTTCCTACTCTAAATGCTGCGTTGTCCATCACAGGCTTACAGCACCTCTTCCCCTTCCCTGCATTTTTTAAGTCCAAAGCAGTGCCAACCTGATAAAAATCTAAAACCTTTCTCCCAAACTATAGTAAAACATCAATACTGGTCTGTCTTAAAATCCACAGAAGGAAACTTAAGGATTAGAGTAAAGCCTTATTCTTAATTTATCTGTCGTGCATAAGTATTTCAGCATATAACACTCCTCTGGAAGGATCACCCACAATTTGGAGTTTTTTCCCTCGTTTAGGCACCTTGGGCTGAGTTAAAAGGCAGAGAAAACTTGCAGAACTATTGTATCTAGCTGAGCACTCATTATAAAATGGATTACTGGTACAGTAAACCATAAAGACTGTTTTAGAGCCATTAAGGTTCAGCTTGTCACTGCTGACATGGACACACTCTTACACCATATATTCCTGACATGTCAGGAGGTGCTTAGGGATGCTTTCATACATGTTTTATTGAAATGACAGGCTATAGCTTCTTTGCCTGCTGTATATATGCATGGCTATATGTTAGAAATCCAAATTAAACGCCCTTGAAGAAAAAAATAACCCCCTTACACATGTGGAATGAGTCCCATCTTCAGTGATAAAGTTGTTACCTACATTTTATTTTTAATGTACTTTGTAATGGAATAATGAAATCACAGTTATCCCTGGAATAAAATGTGGCTTAAATCAATGAGGTTCACACTGAAGTGAATTCTGCAGTTGATAAAATGTGAGTTCAAAACCAAAGCAATTTCGGATAAGAATGAAAAAAGTATCAAACCCTCAGATTTCCCTTCTGAAGGCGTCTTTCCATCTGTATGCAGATCAATTGTTTCTCCCAGGCTGAGCTTTTGACTTGTTAGGCCTTTTTGTCTTTCAGATCCAAGAAAAACTTTACATACAATTACGATGCCTTGAAAATAAAATTTTTAAGTGGAAACACCAAGAGAGTCATAGCTGCAGAGAGTAGGATCTCACAAACCTTGCAGGGCTAAAACTCACCTTCGTTAAAGGTTCAGAACAGAGAAGGAATGTAGGATTTGGTCCTTCGTGTTCTTTTTTTAAGCGATTGCTCCACAAAAGCAAATTGAAACTTTTGACCTGTGTGAAAGGGGTATATTCCACATTTTGAGATTAAACAGGGGATATATTCATCTGATAGGAGATCCATGGCTGGAACGCTTCTCCAAAAGCTGCCACCACCTTTGGCTGCCTTCTCGGTTTCTGAAAGAAAACTCCAGGAAAAATGATGGTGGAAGTGAGGAACTCATGTGTGGATCTGAGACTGGATAAGGTGAATTATCCTTTGCTGGTGCTGGAAATGTGGATTTGTTTTATTTTTCACAAACTGCAGCTTGGAGACCACCATAAGTGATCCTTATGAGAGGACAAGAGGGAATGGCTTTAAACTGAAAGAGGGTAATTTTAGATTTGATTCCTAATTGGATATCAGGATATTAGTGTGAAATTTAAAATCACATACTTTTTAGATTGGCAAGGTGCAAAACTCACTGTTGGTCCCAGACACAACCCCAAAAGCACGAGCACAGCAGGACACACCCAGTGGGAGCAGAGGGTGAGGCGTGGGGTGCCAGAGTCTTTCCTGCAGTAGCATCATGCCTGTGTTTGCTGTATAAATAAAATCTTGTTGTACTTTCAATGTTAGCCTAAAATTGGATCACAGGATCACAGGAAAGGCTAAAAACAACAAGGGAAAGGAAGAAAGCCTGAAGAAAGGAAGAAAGGAAGAATACCAGGTGAATGTGGAGGGAACTGGGGCTGGCCCCTGCAACAAGAAAGACAAGACAAAAACGTGGGATTGCAACATGTAAATCCCACACCAGTCTTAAAAATTATAGAGGAATGCCAAGGAGTTCTGGGAAGGGTTCAAATAGGAATTTGAGCTGTGCTTGAAAGCCAGAGGGAGATGAGCAGGGCAATGGTACACTCTGGAAGGGAGGGCTGGTGATGGTGGCCCATGCTGGTTGTGATGTGGGAGGGATGGAGAGGGCACAGTGAGATGGTGAAAGGATGGAGAGGGCAGGGTGGGATGATGGAGGGATGGAGAGGGAAGGTGAGCTGGTGGAATATGGGGTGCCAGTCTCCCTGAATGTACAAGCAAGGGGGCAGGGGGTGGCACAGCTATTTCTGCACTTGTTCCCAGCTGGTGACAAAGCCATGGTGCCTCTGAGCAAAAAGGCTTTCTAAGAATTCAGATGGTTTCTCAATCCCTTGAATTAAAATCAATAAGTTCTTTGGGGTGGAGCAATGGGAGCGCAGTTGAAGAGCTTCTGAGCAGGCTGGAGGCAGGTTGGGAACACCTCCATGGGCAGATGGACTCTCCTCCTCCCTTGTAGTCAAATTCCCCACCAAGAAATATCATTGTTTCCCTGGGTCAGAGCCTACGTAGGTGGTGCAGGGACTGCTGAAAACTGGGTGGGACCTTGAAGGAGGAGGTCACCAGTGGCAGCACTGGTGGGACCAGAAGAACTTTGGAGAGGGCAGCTGGGTCCATGTGCATCCCCCATGGAAGTTTGTCTTTGGACATCGCAGGGGAGGCTCCCCAGCCATGCATCCCTACAGAACAGGACCCACTGCCCATGTTCCCTCCAGCTGGTTATGGGGAGCCGGAGGACAAGTTTGTTCTCAAAGTCAGCACATCCTCACCAGAGCTGCCATTGCTGCTGTCACCACGGGTGGAGAGCTGAGGGTACAGACCGACCATTAACCACCTGGAATTGTTATCATCAGCAGACTGTAATTATTGGTAGAGATTTCATAGATTTTCCTGCACATGTGAATATTAACCTGTGTTTGTACTTTGAATATTACAAAAAAAATCATCACTTTTGCATGTGCTTTTGGAAGCCTGAGAATCAGCTCTATATTTCTGTATAATGTCCCAGATATAAGATTTTGTGAACATGTAAATTTAATGTAAATCACCTGAAAGACAGAAAAGTATAACAGGAAAAATGCAAAATACTGTGTGACCAGAGGTTTAACATTGCACCAGTGAACTTTCTCACTACCAAATGTTTTAGCTCACTGTTAAAAAAGTAACTTCCAGGTTCATCTTCAATGTCTGTATTATGTGATGATGATTTTTCAGAATTGCAATGGTCAAAAGCAGATCCCAATTTTAGCTTTGGGAATTCCTGGCTATTGACAGTGTGAATTGATTTCAGCACAGGACACTGAGTTTTAGAGGCCCTTGAACACGTACGTAGTGAAAGATTTTTGAACCTTTGTTTTTAAATACTTCTCAAATCAGGCTTGTGTTGTTTTGGCTGCAGTAAGGGATGGAGAAATGCTGGTGGTTCTTGTGGATGTGAAGCTTGGAACAACCACATCCAGCCCAGCAGAGACTCGACAGATTGGGGAATATACAGAAATTACAGGAGATGTAAACCCTTTTACATGTACTTAAGGAAAACATTTAAGTAGGGGAAAAAAAATAATAATATAAGGGTGGCACTGGGATAGGTTTTCCAGAGAGGTTATGGACTCCTTATCTTTTGAGGTGTCCAAGACTAGGCTGGATGGGGTTTGGAGCAATCTGTCTAGTGGAAGGTGTCCCTATCCATGCCAGAGGGCGGAATGAGATGATCTTTACGTTCTCTTCCAACACAAACTATCCTGTGATTCTATGGTTCTATGATTCTAAGATTTTGGCATGATGGCCACTGATGGGAGATGTCATCTTATTCCTAATGGACATCAGAGATCATGGAACACTTAGCAGGAAAATCTGGGAAGGGCACCTGACGATGTGCGTGAAAAATGGGCTGCTCCCACTTCACCTTCTTTCAAACATGAAAATGCTGAGGGTGACTTTTCCCTTCACGATGAAAGAAGGAAATGGATGAAATGTTTTGATAGGAAAAGAGATTTTCCAGCTCCCTGTGCTGCCACAGCAGGGCAAGAGATCTTATTAAGTGAAGCAGGAGTGTTTGCTGGGGAGGTGGTGGGTGGAGGAGGAGGAGCAGGTCTGGGGTGAAGAGCACCCACAGTCCCCCCCCCCACCCCAGCTTGGGCAGGAACCACACTGACACAGCTAATTACACCACACCCGCCTTGTATTGACTTTAGAAATTGCTTCACGTTAATTAAAGATGTTACCTTTGAAAATCTGCCTTGGCCACATTGAAATGCTTCGCTGTTTGTGATGAGCTCGAAATGAAGGGGGAAGAAATGTTTGTGTTCGAGGCTTTTATTTGTTTTTTGGCAAAATTCCTTGAATAAATTAATAGATGATATCATTAGGCGACACTGGTTATATATTAGGGTACCCAACAGATAATTTAAGTAAATAGCTAATAAGATAAGTGTACAGGGCTCTGTATCTGCACACATGCAGATATTCTATTTGAACTTAAAATACAATTACTTATCAAATGTCTCCATCGGGGCTTCACTCTGTAAAAGAGCCCGTCAGTAACACAGAGGGAAATCGCTGCACAAGGCGACTCCAAACTGCTTTCTGTATTTTGACTTGTACTTTTGACTTTTTCTTTCTCTGGTAACCCCATTATTTTTGTCCCTACCCAGAGCTCTGACCTGTGCTACATGGAAAGTTTTGAGATGAAGTCATTTCTGGTTTGAGTTACTGGAGAGACTTTAATTCATCCAGCTGTGCCTGCTCAACAACAATTCCAGCATTCAGCAGTGACAACACACCATCAGCAAGAGAAATCAAACAGAAAAGGCAGGCAGTGTTGAAAGGAACACTTAAAAACTGCTCTCATTTGTAGAATTTAACATCATCAAAACACTAAATGCAAATATGAGCAGAAGGAAAATGCTAAACTCATTAGTCAAGGTATTTCACAAAAAAAAGAAAAAAAAGCTTTTTTTTTTGATGGAATGTTAATGAAAACCCCAAAGGAAATATCATTGAACATAAAGGTGCATCTTAAGGAAAAAAAACAACTGGATAATTTGCTCTAAAGGACCTTGCATTATAAAATACATGACGTGTTTCCCTTGTTGAATATGTGTTTAAGCTCATGTTTTACTAGTAAGGGGGGGTGAGAGGGAAATCCTGCCATTCCTGGTTTCAAGTACAAGCCAGGAACTCAGCGTGGAAGGGAACAGCTACATATCAGTTATAATGCACTTAGAAATCAAACAGAGAGTGTTTCAGGATTTCTGAGAGCAGTTATTGCCTTCAAAATAGTTCTTTAAACTGGGGTGTAATTAATAAATGTTCAGTCACACATTATTGAATTGCCATTCCAAAAGAAATCAGGGAGTAAAAGATCTTTTGAGCCAAAGAGAGACAAAATATGGATCTGCCAGGTGGTATTCAAGGGTGTAAAAATAATTTCTCTTGGAAGTCTTTTCCTTTTCAATCGATAAAGTGTAAGAGAGAGACTGAATTTTTCATCTCCTTCTCTCATTGCCTGAGATTACGTTGGAACTGTCTTTTGGTGAAGGTGATGGTGGTGATGCTGATCCAGACTGACTGTTCCTGGGAAAGAAGGGAGATGCTCCTGCTCCTGCCTGGCTGGAGCCAGCATCAGACACCCATGAGGCATTTCCAGGTTCAGCTGACATGGGACTATGTCATTGCAGGACCTGAATATTCAGTTATCAGTGATGCTCTGGCTCATAAGAACCAGGAAGAAACAGAGTTGGGAACCCCTTGACTCCCCTCATCTGGTTTGTGGGGTTTCGGTGTGTTCTCCATAAATTTTCATGCATTAATTTCATTTTAATAACCTAATGGATAGATTTGATTGCTTCTCTTGTCAGACAATGGCATCTGGTGATAATTAAAGTGTGAGACTGGAGCAATGAGTGCACCCCACACCTTCAGTGGTACCACTGGCTTTACACCAGCATTCCCAAATCAGTGCCAAAAAGAAGCTGAAGAGTGATGTGCTGTTGCTCATTCACCTGGGAAGAACCAGCCTGACCTGACACTTCTGAGCTGCTCTTGCCACTTTTCCTGCTAATTTTGCATCTTGCAGCTCACGTTGGAACATCTTTTCCAGACCGGGACTGCCCTCTAAGGTGTTAAACACACATGTGCTTTTAAATGTCTCTCTTTTCACTTTAGATTTGGCATAAATAAATTTCATTTGTTTAACTGCCTTTTAAGTACAGAAAGAAAATTCTACGAGTCGGACAGGCAAGAAAAATAGTGATTGAGCATGCAAATCACTCCTTTTCCCTTTAAACAATACATCCTCTGCTGCCTGCATTTCCCCAAAGATACCTCTGCAGCTACACATGGTTGAAGTCTGTTTTACCCTTATATAAGGCAATGTGACAAATGATTTAGGGGGAAGTAATCTCTAATCAGCATAACTTCATACCGCATGGCGCAGAATTATTGTCAATTTAATTCCATCTCCTCGACACACACAAAAAAAAAACAAACTCTGAAGTGTTTCTTCCAGTTGAAGTTTTGTAGCTGAATAATAAATAAAAGAGGGTGCAGTACAAGTGCTGCATAATGTAATTGTACCCTCTTTGTTCTTGTCAATCAGCTTTAACACAAGTTAAGTCGTGGTGAATGTCACCATGATCACATTCAGAGTGGATGGCTCCGACTTTGGGCACGGTTGTCTTCAGCAAGAAAGTTCCTTTAATAAAGGGGCTTGTGCAGAAGGTTTCAGGTGCTTTATAAAACTTTGACTTCCCTCCTACTACAAGGCAAGAAAGCACAATAATGCATGCATGAATTGCCAATAAATCAAAGGCCTGCTTTTTTTTTAATTCCTATTTTGACATGTACATACATAGCATTTTTAAGAGATAGCTCCAAGGTAGCTTTTCAGTCCTTGATCAGATCATGAATTTAATTAATTCAGTGTAGACATGTCATAGATTTAAACCCTTTAGAATTACATTTTTAATACAGATCTAACATTTAATGTCCTTTTTCATTTTTTTCTCGCCAAGTAAAAAAAATCCTTTAATACTCTGGTAGCAATTTTTTCCCCTTATTATGAGACTGTGGCTCCTTCCTAATTACGTGGCTGCAAATTATTTACTGTAGTTTTAAATTAAGGAAGGAGACAAGTAATCCAGTGTAAAAAACACTGTTCCAACTTCAAGAAGGAATGAGTGTATATGTTTAATTTCTCTTTAGGCATACAGCTGTACAGTCACTGTATAATGGAAGGTTTGAGACAAAATGGTCCCCCACCACCTTACCTCCGTGTAATGCAATTTAGCTTCATTAAATTACTGGAGGGCCAGTTACTTAAGCAGAATATTGATTTTCAGTCTGGGCCATGTTTTACATAATTCTGCGTAGGCAACAGCTAATTCTGCACTGGAATCTCGCACCCTAATGGAATTACAAGAGGTGGATGACCATGGGCAAGGCAGGGCTGGGCTGGGGGGTGCTGCTCCCTCTGCCTGCCCCGTTGCCTTTAACCCTTCCTCCTCCTTCTTCTCCTTCTCCTCCTTCTCCTCTTCCTCTTTCTCCTCTTCTTCCTCCCTCCAAATGACCCCACAGACAAATTTCTTGTTTCTTCCACGAAGCTCCTGTCTTTCATCTGGGGATGTGTAGCTCTGAGCAAGGTTTCAGTACTGGTATCTGGGGTGTTATATTTTAGTTCAGCAACCTGTATCTTGGTCTATATGGCAACAGAGGCACTGCAGAATAAGGATTTTCCTCCAGTTCCTAACCCCAAATACCATTTCCTAAACCTAAGAATTAAAAAAAAAAAAAGTGGATTTTGCTGTAATTAAAACCTAGTAAAATGAACCAACTTTTCAGCAGTAAAGTGTGTTCTTTACATTGCTGGCTTGAAAGCTAGTCATTATTTTTATTTATTATTCTGTTTAATGATGAGATACAGTTTACAAGCCATTGAATAATAATAATTTAAAATTGTTCCCTGTGAGTTATAGTTTGTCAGTGTCTTAGAATTTAAATAGTGTGTGGGGAGAAACAGTAGTTATCTCCCACATTAGCAGTGGGCTGGGTGGAGGGGGCATGATGCTGCTTTGGTGGGTTTGAGATTTTGAGTGATGGGAAGAAAGAGACTCTCACAGACCTCAACTTCAAAAATCTCTGCCCACTGGAGTCCCCTAAATTAATAAAAACAGAAAACCACTGAAAATATCATGTTAATGATGGATTTTACTTTTTAAGTCTAACAGCTAAACTGTCCTCTCAGTTCTCAGTCCCTGGGGAATAAAACATTTCATCCTCCACAAGTACCAAACACAGTCCCTGCTTGTTTTGGAAATTTTGTGCAGAGTTGGGTTCATAAGACCTTTTTTTTCAGAAATACTGCTGCATGGCAGAGAATTGCTTGAGGGCAGCTTAAAATGTTAGCTGGGAAGAGTCTCCACTTTAAATGAACTTATTGTGGCCACTGTTTTGTATGCAGCTTGTGCTCCACTCAGGTGCCCATGAATAAAATGATTTTAGAAGTTCTTGCTATGGCATTGATGCTGCAAAGAGTTGAGCTCCTGCTTAGCTTGAGCCCTGTGCCCCATCCCCTTGGTTCAGTGAGAAGAGAGGGGTCATGTTCAGCAGCTTGGGCTTTGCTCAACCCTGACCATGTTTAGGCAGAAATGTTTGGGTTGGAAAAGCCCTCTGAGATCGTCCAGCCCAACCATTCCCCCAGCAGTGCCAAGGCCACCACTAACCCCTGTCCCAAGTGCAATATCCACACGGCTTTGAAACCCCTTCAGGGATGGTGCTTCCACCACTGCCCTGGGCAGCCTGTGCTAGAGCTGGACAAGAAGAAATTTTTCCCTAATCTCTAATCTAAACCTCCCCTGGCACAGCTGGAGGCTGTTTCCCCTTGTTCTGTCACTTGCTACTTGGGAGAAGAGACTGACACCCATGTTGCTACAACTTCGCAAGTTTGGTGAGCAGATTTGGGAAGGAGGATGGAAAGCAGGAGAAAACCATCTTGACTGTGGCTTTGTAGCCCTGTTTAAAGCTTGGTTTAGATTTCAGGAACTCAATCACTTGGACAAGTTGACCACAGCCAGTTCCTAGGAGGGTGCTGTGTATCATGAGCACCAAGAGTGAATTTTGCTGTGGCTGAGACAGTTCTCAGGAGGAGGAATTTCAGCAAGACCTTTAAAGGGATATTAGCAAGTATCATGTCTCATTGAAGAGAAGCTTTAAACCAGACTGGAGAGCTCTTGAAACAGGATCAACATCCCTGAGCATCACTGGGATTGCTGCATTTGATAGGTGTGCCTGACAAAAGCATAGAGATGGATTGGTAGCATGTGAAGCACCTGGTAGAGGGTCCTGTGGGCTCAGACAGCTCCCAGAGTTGGGGACAACCACGGGCAGGTGAGGTGCTGTCCCTGCTCTGCTCCCTGAGCCTTCGTTGCCCTCCCTGCTACTCCTGGGGGAGCTCCCTGGAGATGCCCAGACAGCCTCATTGTGGAGCCAGTGCTGGATTCCTGGGTTTGGTGGAGGCCTGAGATTTTGCAGAGCCTGCTGCTGCTGTCATCAGAATGCAAATTACAGCTGGCCAGGGCCATGCTGCTCATGTTAATTCCTGGGGACTTGCCTCTCACATGCTCTTTCCATCTCCCCTCTCAAGTGCAGTGGTGTAGTCAGTGATTACTTCAACTGCCTCTGTGCTCCAGTCTGGTGGAAAATATGCAATATGCAAAACCAATTTGTCATTGGGAGTCAATAATTGGCATCAGGTGCATTACTTAGCATCTTGTCAGGGATTTGGCACGTCACCTGATGGATAACTTCGTGCTTCCTCATGACATTGAACATCATTTGCTCCCTATTTGCACACATGGCCCGTGGTCCTTTGTTGCTGCTTGTTTGCCCCGTTTCTTTGCATCTCATAGGTGGGAGAGGAACTTGCTCCCTTCTCTGTGTCCAAGTGCTCCCTGTGCTCTTATATTTCTGATCCCAAAACAGTGGGATGAACCTTTTTTTTGGATTAGCCAGGATGAAAGGGGTGGCAGGAGATACCTGGGGAGCCCAAATGAAAGCACCAAACTTCAATTCTTTCTCTCTTCAGCCTTGCCCTCATTTTCCATCACTTTTTATCCCATGGATCCCATGGCAAGGAAATCCATTGGTTTCAGAGGAGCTTCTTATAGAAGGAGGTGTTTGCTGTCATATACAAGGTAGCAGGATCTGGCCATATATAATTAATACAAATATGTGCATAATTTAAAGCTGCCCCAGGAAAGCCTTAAATTACATGATAACCATGCAGACACTGGCCTAGGAAGGAAAACATGGGGAGTCTCTATTAGTGAAATTAATTATATGTAAGATTGTCTTCAATAACCATGTGGGAATGATTAAGTAATCAGTCAAATAAAAGATTTAATAACAAATTCCCTATCAATTATACAAGAACACCCAGTAAAAATTAAGTAAAAATAATTTTCGACACATTAATATTAACATTAACAGTTCTGAAAATATTATAACATAATTAAATGTAATTTCTTGTAGCAAAACACACTCATAGCAGCAAAATAAACAATCCAATGATTAGTATTTCCTGAGGAAAAGCAGCAGTGGTGACATATGGAGGTTTTGGATGAGGACAGCAGAACGTGGGAAATAGGTTTGTGGTAGCCATGTCCAGTGTGAAGGTCAAAACTATCCCTGTCCTGCTGTCCAGGCACTAAAAGGTAAAGAAACTAAACATCACACGTCTTCCAAAAACAAGGATGAAGTAAGCTGAAGGCCTGGAAAAACTTAGACTGCACCTCAAACTACTCCAAACACAAATGCTGCATTTGATGTTTCTAATCTGGCCTTTTCTGGTCTGTATGCACCTTGTTTCTCCCTTTTGGCATTTATTCTTTTTATTTTTGGGCTGATAAAGTTCACTTTGTCATTACTACCCCCCACTGTGTCACTAGGGATGGGAGCCAGCTCATTTATTGCAGCCTTCTAAGAGCTGGGTATCTATTTTAGGCTTCAATTCCAAGATATTTCTGTCGTTGATGAGAGGAAGAGGATATTTTGTCCACTTCTTTAAAGATGAAATTAACTGTCCTGTGGAATTATCTACTTCTCTTTATGTTTTAGATGACTAACTTTCACTAGAAATCTAAATTTTTGACGCTGAGTGAAGGTCAAGGTGAAAATACACATCTGAGAGAGTCCAGAGCTCACTGAAGTCAATGAGAATATTTCTATTAACTTTAGTAGGTTTTAAACACAATTATACTGCAATTTCCTAAAGATAAAATGCTCTAGCTGTACTGCAGGAATAGTTGTGGGCTGTATTAATAATTCACCTGGCCCAATATGCCAGGGGATAAGGATAAATCAATCCTTGGAAGTATCCAAGGCCAGGTTGGATGGGGTTTGGAGCAATCTGGGATAGTGGAAAGTGTCTCTGCCCATGGCTGGGGGTGGAATGAGATGAGCTTTAAGGTCTCTTTCAACCCAAACCATTCTGGGATTCTATGAATATAGGGAAGAGGAGATACACAGAGAGATTTTCCTTGTCTGTTTTCCTGTCTCTAGAAATCTGCATCTCAGGGAATTCCTGAGTCAGAGGTTGTGTTTAATAGCATGTGAAGGACCATTTACATTGCAGAAAGTGTCCGAAAGCAATAAAAACAACCTAGACCAGCCAGAGTGTTTTGTTTGGCTTAAATTGAATCTGTTTTCCACCCCACAGAAACATTAAAATAGTGGGATTTGATCTAAGCATTCCTATGCAACTAAGAATGAGCAACTTTCTGTGAGGTCCTTTGCAATAAGACTCCATCAAACCAGCTAATAGATGCTGTGAGGGTTAGATTTTATTCCTAGATAACCATAGAATGTGTAGAAACAATTGGGAGTGAAAGATTTGACTTTTCAAATGAGAAAAAAAATGTTTAAAAAATGTGCTTACTAGGGACAAAGAAAGATAATAATAATAACAAAATGAAAAGATCCTTCTTCTTAATTTGAACAGTCTTACAAAAGTCTGAAATAATTCTTTCTGCATTTCTCATAAAGCCACAGTTTTCTCTGGGTATAGGATACAGCTGTATGAAGTAAGGGAATATAATGAATATGTTTTTCTGTTATTACCACAATGTTTGTTTCCACATCAGGGTTCTGGATATTGTGTTTTCCCAAAACCAAACTGCAAACCCTGCCCAGGGTCATTTCCAGAAAGGAATTGACATCTCCTTGGACTTGCAAAATGTTATTTATCTGCAATATTCTACAGGCAGCAGCTCACATGGTAATTGTGCTTCTGAGCACAATTAATTAGTCCAAATTCTGGAGTTATATCTGTGTTCTACTGAGTTGCTTTGAGGTCTTGAATCTAGAGAGTGCTGTAATATTTTCAGCAAGGGTGTGGAGAGAAAATAATGGGGGGTTTCTTTTTCTTTTTATCAAAATCTGAGAAATAACCTGCCAAACCAATCATTCCCTCCCAGGAGTCTTGCAGAAGGCCTGGATGTTAATTGCATTTAACCTGGAACAGCAGAGCAGGTTTTTTTTTTTCTTTATACAATAACTAATATGTAAACTACTGTTGCACTTTGAAATTACTTTCACTTAAATTCTATTATTGAAGCTCCACAGTGGAATATATCCAGGGTCCATTTCATTAAAAAAGACTAATTACACTGGAACCCGCCAATCTTACTCAGAATGACTGGAAAATGAGCATTCCAGAGATACAGCCACTTATTTGTCCTGGCATCCCTCAGAAAGGTTTATACGAGGTATGCAGTTGAGGCCAGAAATGAAATTCTGATAGGTAATGAAGGGACACTTCTTTTTTCCCTCATAATTGAAGGAATTTACATGGATTAGCTGACAGCTAAGGAAGTGGAAATATCTCCCTTATAATTTTCATTGATAAAAAAACAAGAAAACACCAGACTGGAACACAGTGTGAACTTCCACGGTGTGAATACTCTGTTATTCTTTATATTTATTTATATAGACAACCTGAAAACTCCATAAATTTTCTGTTGGAGCCTCACAATAAAAATACACCTTGTCGAACAAAAAATATAAACTGGCAAGCTGATCATAGGGTGAACTGTAGGATAACAAATGTGCAATACTCCTGTAGCACTCTACCAGATTCCTCTGGTTTGGGAAGCCAGAGTTTGGGAAACCCACTGGCACCACCAGCAGTGCTGGGGAAGGACAAGGGGGTTCCTCTGGATTTTTACGGTCCATCTCCAGAAGTTCCTCTCTTCTGAACTCTGATTTGCTGGTTATGGAGCTTTCTGGGATGTGAGGAGCATTGGTGGGTGCTCAGAAAAGGGCTGAGAAGTGTCCCTTGGGAGATGTTGAGAGGTGAGCTGGGGTAGGTGTTACTTTGGTGGTTTCAGCCAGTTTTTACCTGAAGTCTCACCCTTTCTGGAGGAGCTACTCTGTTCACAGGCATCTCTCCCAGCTTTTTGGGAATGTCTTGTTTAGTTATTGATGAGGTGAGTCCAGTCCTTACCAACACTGAAATATTTGTGATTGGGGCTCTGAAATGGTGGTGAAGGGCACCAGTTATAGCAAAATTAATGAATATACTAGAATTAGTTAAATTTTAACGGTTTTTATTTGCTGCTTTGACTTTTCTACTAATGTCATTGCTGGAGCATGGTAAGAGCATGTTATAACAAGCCTGAAAGTTTCCAAGTGACATTGGACCTCATGTCACCACTGTCATTAATTCTCCTGTCCTGCTGGATCCTTGGCCGGGTTTTGCACTTGGATGTTTCACATCTTAAATGGCAGTTGCAGCACCTATGGGAAACACAAATATTCCCAGTTCCCATGTGCAAATGCATTAAATTTTTACCTACCAAGGAATGAAGAATCCCAGAATTTTAGAATGAGAAATAAGATTATAGAAAGCACTGCTCAGGAATATGCTGTCTCTGCTCCCCTGGTCCCTGGGACAAGTTTTCCCAAGGGTTTGCACCAGAACAAAAAAATTTCCCTCTCCATGTTGGAAGGGTTGGAGTCTGCAGTGGGATTGGCCATTCCTCAGTCTGGGCTCTGTGGAAACCAGCTGGAAAAAGAGGAAAAGCAAGGCTGAGGATGCCAGAACTGAGAAGTCCACTCCCAAGGTGTGTCAGGGTTTGAAACCTGCAACCTGACTCTCCCTGCCACCCCCTCCCTGCCAGAAGTCACAACAGGAGTGAGAATAATACTCAGTTCTTGTGTCTCACACATTTATGCATCCATGAATTTGACATAAGAGCGATTTCAGTTCTTCTTTCCCTCCAGTGGGAGAGTGAAAAATAAACACTTAGCACAAGAAGTAAAACCATGGACACGCAGCCAGGCCAGTCCTTGAGTAAGGGCCATTAAAACATTGCAGAAACACTAAAGCTCCTGACACGATGGTTTGTGTTTTACTAGTAAAGTGTTCATGCCAAAAATGTGAGACCTTTATAACCTGTTGGCACTGAAAGTACAACTGACCTTTTGCTGTACTGTAATAATTTCTGATTTTACAATCCATCTTCTCTAAACAGTTTTGTTTTGCCCTGGATGTCCAGAATCAGGGAGTTTTGGGGTGGAATTTTGTCTCTTGCAGCAGCTGCAGAGCCCCAGGGCCACATGAGAAGGAGGACAGGTAAATGGGAGACAAGCAAAAAAAGTTTGGTCTGGAGTGGAGCTGGGATGGGTGCTTGTTTTCATGGATGGAACAGATACATGGTGTCCATCAGGCAGAAGTAAGAGGAAATGAAAACTGAAAATGGAAAATAGAAATTGCAAATAAAACCCTGAAATTTCTATTTCTGCCATTTCTGTGGAAAGTAACAGACTAAACTCTACTTGTAGTAGGAAGTGAATTTGCTGCAAGAAGATATACTGCCAGATTTATGGGGTGGGAGGATTTTTTATGGGCTCTATAAGAATAGAATATAAAAGAGTCCATGTCCTCCACACTACTGACGTAATAGTAATAATAGTAGTAATAATAATAATAACAATAATAACAACAACATCATCAACAATAATAAATTATGTTATAAATAATCTGAATGTCCTAATTCATTGATTTGTGCTTTATGCTCATAAAGACATTACATTTGAACTTGATATGAAATAAAAGGCTTTGGACAGTCAATACTCTTCAGTAAAGCATTTCAATTATATTATAATATAATTTATTATTATTATCATCATCAGAATCATTATTATTATTTATGTTTGCTGGTGTGAAGACAGAGGAAAATGGGATTTCTAACTCTTCCAGCCTCCTTCTAACCAAGGCAGAGAAAACATTCATTCCTGTGGCACTATGTAGGCAAAACTTGTTATCTTGACAAGCAAAGATATAGAAAATATTTTGTTAGTAGGTCCTGTTTTGCAAAATGCTCGTCAGGTAAACAATATAGTGGGATACAACATTCACCTGAGGCTGTCGGTGGTTTAAATGATACCTTGGTGAATTCTTCACACTCTGAGCTCCATCTAAATAATCTGAATGTCCTAATTCATTGATTCCTGCATTATGCTCATAAAGACATTACATTTGAACTTGATATGAAATAAAAGGCTTTGGGCAGTCAATACTCTTCAAGAAAGCACTTCAAAGGTTTTATAAAAGGGTCGCTGACCTGTACACTGAGATTGGCCCTCAGCTGTCCAGGGAGAGCCCTCTCTGCACTTGGTCTTTGAACCTGCCCTCTCCCTCTTTCCCAAAGCACCACACAAAGCAATAACTTATTACAAGTCAGTGTTTTCAATTGTGCATACAAGGAAAAAACATCAAAACAACGCAGTTGAAAATAATCCCCTTTAGAGATGAGATTATGTTTTATTGTTTCTTTTACCAGGTGTACAGTGCTCGATATTTAGAATGATTGCTCTCAATGTACAGCTTTAACAGGCTGGGCTTTTCCTGGCTCAGGCTCTCAGCAAGTGAGGAGCCTGTTCTGGTCCACATTTCTCAGGAATTTAGCTTTCTTCAAAAAGGAACATAGATTTTATATATCTTTATTTCAAATGGGGACAAAAAAGGGACAAACGATTCACTCATTGGCCTTTATGAACCATGCCCGTGTTTACCTTAATTTCTCAAGGATTTTGGGGTATTATTTTTGAGTCTGAAACCCTCCTCACACAAGGCTTGGTTGGGAGCCCCTCTGATCCTGTGCCGTACCAAAATCCTGGTTGGGAGTGCTTCTGCCACCCTCAGCTTTGTCACTGTGGTACAAACCTTATGGGGACTGAGGTTGAGGTTGAAATTCGTCAGTTTAAGTCTGTTTTTCAAGAAAAAACATAATCTCTTTGTGAGATTTTTGGTAGGTCAGACCGATTGAAAGCTTGATCCAGCTCTGGGGTACATCAAAAAGATGTAAGGCCAAAATGTTCTTTGTGTCCAAGCATGTCCCTGCTCTGTGTCGACTTGGGCACCGGTGGCATCGCTCAGTGAGACGTTTGTACACGGCCAAAATTTAGGGGCACTGCTGAGACAAAGGAGTTTGTTCGTAATCAGAATTCCTTTCATGAGGACGGTGATTTATGGACATTTCTAAAAGCAGGAGGACTCAGTGCCATTATTTAAAAGGCTGGGCTGCTTGGAGTTATTTATAAATACCAATACAACAGAAACAGTTTCTAACTTCAGGCAGAAAGATATAATTCATCATAGAATTCCGAGGGAAAATAACGACTCTGTGGGAAGTGGCAGCAAAGGAAGAGCATCTTGATGCAGAATCGAATCTACATAGAACAAGTGGCTTTTTTCCTCTTTAGAAATCAAACTGCAAAATGTAAAATAAGTAGAAATAAAGAGCCAATCATCCCAACACCTTTTTTTTTCCCGGTCAAACCATGCAAAAAACCCCCGAAAACTCACAATGGAGCAACTTCCATTTTAGATCAGTTTCTCCTCCTCTCGCATGGTCTATTTATTTTTATTGGTTTGTTTCTCATTAAATCCTTCAATTACTCTGCAGTGTAAAATGGTGAAATTATTGGCATGTGCCACTTTCATCATGTATTTGAGTTTGCTTATTACACTTGCAGAAAATGCTTGAATGGTATTAGGCTCTGCTGTGGATTGAGACAGAGTTAATAAATATTATTTGGTGTTTTTTCCCTGAGAAGCACTGCTTTTCTTGATTGTTTTTTACAGTTGGATTGGGAATATTGATTTATTCACCACTGTTACAATAATTGTATACAAGGAACAAAAAATGCAGAGGTAACATTTCATCAGCTCAAACAGATTAATTAGTTGTAGTAGATTAGGCACAGTGTTACACAGAAAGATTTGCATTTAGAGGAAGAAAAAAGTTTGGGTTTTTTTTTAATCTTAAAAAAGGCAAGAGAATTTAATAGAGATGTGATACACTGAGCTGCTTGGCTTATTATTCAATCAGTGCTTCCAAATGAGTATTAAAGGGCAACTTTAAATATTAACTCTTCTTTCTAAAATAAAAATACTGTGTAATTGTTGAATGCATGATATAAGGATATCCATTCTTATCGTACTTGTATAAGAAAAGTTAACTTGCTTTTGCACATTACATTTAAAATTCTATAGAAATTATAAATCATTGTCTAACAGGAGCACAGGCATTTAAAAAGCCAAATTTCCTATCGTGTATTCTGTCTGCATGGAAGCAAATATGTTGTTGATATTTTTCTCTTTGTGCAGAGAATTGAGGCGAAGCCACCGAGAGGTAAATATGTCTTTTGTGTGAGGTTGGCTTGGCCGTGCTACTGAAAATTATTCATTAAAGGTTATGAGGCATTAACAAGAGTTTAAAAAGTGTCCTGGTTGTTCCCTATTTGACCCCTTTCTGCAGGGAATTAAAATTTCCCACTGCTCTGGACCACTGACACCATGAGGGTAATTAAGCAATTTCCCCCAAGGTTTCAAGTTTTAACATCTTTCACTATTGAAATAGAGAAGAAAAACATTTTTTATCACTCTCCCATTCTACAGAAATCTACAGAGAGCGACACAACGGGCCTTGCCTGACATGCTGATTTTCTTTTTAAACCATCTGTTAAATCATCCTGGCTTGCAACATATTAGACATTATAAATGCCCCTAATTTTTCAAAGCAGTGCACAAGGATTCAGCTGCTTGACTTTCAGTTGATGCCGTGCTATCCCACCCCAGCCATTGAGAGACATTAAACATCCAGAGCCAGTTTCACAGCTCGGCTAATGCCGCTTTTTTGTCAGCCTGGCAGTGCAGAGCATCTTTCAATCTGGCTTAAAGGGCCACTGGAGGGATGCTCCAGTGGTGCAGCATCCTGGAGCGGCACAGAGCTCCCATAAGTCCCCCCCTGGCCCCACTCCTGGTCCCTCCTCACCCCACTCCTGGTCCCCTCCTTGCAGCGCCAGTGCCCACACAGCCCCTGGACAGTGTTGTCCTGTTGTCCAGCAGCTCCATGATCCCAGGTGAGCAGCTGCTCTGCGGAGCAACCCAGCGAGTGCCATCTCATTTGGGAGCACCCTGGGCTTCGTTCATCCCGCTGGAGGAGGAGAACCAAAGTCTGTTCAGTTATGTTTGCAGCTGTTCCTGGTAAGGGATTGCAGATGAAGTCCCTGGGATTGATGCTGGGCTGTGTGAGGGCTGTCCCACAGGGCTGTGTCTTACCCATGGACTGTGCAGAAGCTGCTCTGTGGGGAAGGATGATCAGTGCACCCCATGTCACAGAAGCACAGAATCACAGAATATACTGAGTTGGAAGAGACCCACAAGGATCATCGAGTCCAACCCTCAGCCCTGTAGAGGACCATGGCCAAGAGTCACACCATGGGATGAGTATCATCCAAATGCTCCTTGAACTCTGGCAGGCTTGGTGCTGTGACCCCCCAACACCAGGAGCAGGAGCACGGTGAGAGCCCCTTCCCACCCCAGTATATTTATCCTAATTCTGCTCCTGGTGCTTTGGGTCTTTTTCCCAATAAATTTATCTGACAGGTGAATTATAATTTACTGATTTGCCACTACGCCTGTGCCTGGATACTGAGGGAAGTAAGGAAGAGCTGCCCTTGAATCCATCCTGCCCCATGCCTGGGTGTGTTGGGAAGAAGGTGAGACCTGCCTGCGGATCCGTCCTCCCCAGCCACCAGGTACTGCTCCCTAAAGCAGCACAGCAGCTTAATCTTGAGAAGTGGTACAGCCTTGGATCACAAATTAAAGGCCTTGTCAATACTGGGAGACATTAAAAAAAGAAAAAAAAGGTTAAGGAAGGTTAGACTTCAGCATAAAACCTCTGGCAGCACTTCCCTCTCTCTGCAGTGAGCACGCACTGGTTTTCCGAATGAAAATGTGGAACATCATTATGAAACCACACATGCTGATTTCTTTGCAAAATACCCTCAAGGATCCCAAGCAAGAATTGATAACATGATTCCAATGAAGTCCAGCTCAAAAAAAGATCAAATCAGTTGTTTGTGAGGATGCTCAGTGTGCCCTGGGCACTGGAGAGGCACCGGGAGGCTTTGGCAGGCTCTGACATGATAAAGGAAAATCTCCTTGATGCCGAGATGTAGCGAAGGATGCTGTGCTTCTAGAAGTGCAAAAATCAGGGTACAAGATGAATTTGAAAGCCTCCAATCACTTCAAATAGGAGGATTTCAGGTTTAGATGGGATATTTGGAAGAAATTCTTCCCTGTGAGGGTGGTGAGGCCCTGGCACAGTTTGCCCAAAGAAGCTGTGGCTGCCCCATCCCTCTTTCCAAGGTGTTTCCAAAGATAAATTTTATTACCTATCAAAGTACCACATTTACTCCAGCTCCTACTGCATGAACTGATCTGATTTTTGCCCTAATTTGTGGCCATAGACCCTGGGCATGTGCTCCTTGGTGTTTGGGAACAATGGCAAGAAGAGGAATACTGCAGCAAATAATCTTTCCTTCCTCCTTCATGTGACAGATTTATAAACTTCTGACAAAATTTTGCTCCATCCCACTTTATTTAACCTTCAGATGTGTCTTTCTACTAGACAAGAACAAAATATTCCAGCTGCTATGAAAGATAATCATTAAGGTGATCTAACTCCAAAGATCAATAACATCTCTGCAGGACTCTTCCAGGGTTTCTGTGATATCTTCTGTCTCATTAAAAATCATATTAAAAGATCCTGTTCAGCTAAAGGGGGATTTGATAATTTCTTCAACATTATGGAACAAGTTTTATGAAACATTTGCTCATCTGAACAATACTTGGATGAAATAACTGAATAATAATGAAGAGGTTAATATATATTTATTATACTTAGGCAGTTTCTGAGAATGTCACTAATTATATTATAATACTAATTATAGTAACTAGGAAATTACTTTCTTTTTAAAGATACTCACTTCAGAAGGTAGATCCATTTCTTTAGGAAAAAAATATATTCAATTAAATTTGCATTTTAATTTATTTACTTGACCAAAACAGCAAAAAACTGGAGTCAGGAAGGAGCTCCACTGTAGCCATTCCATACCTGAGCCACACTGCCATGGGCAGGGACACCTTCCATTATCCCAGGTTGCTCCAAGTCCCATCCAACCTGGCTTTTAACTCTTCCAGCGATGGGGCAGCCACAGCTTCTGTGGGCAATTCTTGCACTCCTGTATCCATTTTTTTTTCTTTTATCCTTTTTCTTCTCAGATAAGACTTGATTGACCCAAGAGAATTTTGCTTCATGGAACTGATTTTTGCTTAAAAGTTTTATTAAGGAAAGATAGAAGTGCTCAAAGAAAACAGGAGAGCCAAATCCCACAGCCAAAAATTAACTTTGCACTTACAAAAAACCACCTGTCATAACAATTTCTGCTCTTATTTTACCGTGATAGCTAAATTTGACCACTGCTGAAAAACAGTTAAAAAATAAATATTATGAAGAGAAAGGAGTCTATGGCTCTGAAATCCTCAGTGAGCAGATTTGCTTTGGAAATCAATGACATTTTTACCTAATCACTTTTCAAACAAAGCCACGTTTTTGATTAAATCCTGTGCACAGCCACACGACTCTCTCTGGTTTTCAGGCTAATCAAGTGTTACACTTCAGACAGAGGAAAATATTGTATTTCATTTCTACACCTCCTTTGTCCATGACAAGGCTATAAAATTTCTGCTTTTTCAGCCTTACAACTCTTGCAGCTTTCGGATCTTTTTGCACCTGTGAAGGTGTTTACTCAGCTATGAACACAATTATGACATGCAATAACAGTTGCCTTTCAAACAAGCATCTGGAAAACCAGGGGTAGTGTTGATTCAGACAGTGGCAGGATTTGGGAAGACTGTTAATGATCAGAACTCTAATTTCTTTCCCTGTGCAAGAGATCACACGCACATGCAAAAAGACAAGTTGTTTTTCACCAAAGTTTTTTAAGCAATTTAAATACAGTCCCCAAAGATTTATGAAAATACTCTTTATTTTAATTTATTAAAACTGTTTCATTCCAGTAAATCACACATTGACTGATATTTATAGGTAATCTTCATTTATTACAATTAAAGGACTGTACCTGTGCCAGACTAATGCTCATCCTCCTGTTATATCAAAAGCAAAATACTTCAAGGAACATAGTTTGCATTGAGATCTCTAAATATTCAGAGATCCATCTGATGGATTATAGGGATTTTTAGCTCATCTCAATAATTTTAAGTGCCCAAAGTATTTGGGAGCACGTCTGACCATTTGCTGGGACTCTCATCCCATGGCAGGTTGCCCCACCATGAGGAGACCTTGTCTTGGAGAGTAGCTGTGGTTTGGTCACTCCTCCAGGAATCTCCTGGGAACCTCCACGGGAAAAGGTGACCCTCCAGACTTGGTCTGTGCATCACAAGGTGTCTTCAGAGGGGTGTCAGCATCTGCCTGACATATCACTCTGCAACACTGCCATTTTTTCTGATTGGAAAAAGGAAAAAATGGAAATGTTGCTGTCAGGAGACAGATGTCTCTATAAGAACACTAAATACCTCTAAACTTTTGCAGTTTTTTCACATTTGGAGACTGGCTAAATCTCCAAATTTGGGAGAGTTGGGAACAAATCCTTCAACCTGGGAAGTGGGATGCTCCAAGGAAGAGCCAAAGATGCCCTTCAAACCTATCCCCATTCCCAGTGTTGTGCAGGCAGTGATTTAAGGAAATGTCTTGTCTGTTCAATTAAAGATTAGCAGGAATGTGTCTCCAATTGCTGTACCTCCTCTGGAGCTGATCTGACATAGTCACTGCTCTCAAGGACAGGGAAGAAGCACAAATAACAGGAATTGAGCAAATTTTCCCAAGTCTCAAACATTCAGGGCTGGGTTGGACCCCGAGACAGCAACACACATGGTGATACACCCCTGGGCATGTGAGGCCATAACAGAAATCCCCCTAGTTCCTTAGAAAAAAGGGGAAAACCACAAATTTTCCAAAGAATTAAAAAGAGAAGAAGAAACATTGGTTTGTAAAGCAACCGTGAAGAGGATTTAAAAATCCAGAGAGGAGTTTTGCCTGGCTGTGTGGGATAAAACTGTAAGTTCAGCAGAACAGAGCAAAGCTGATATGGAATAGTTTTAAATGTCTTTTCCCTCATAACTAGATTATTCAGTACAATGTCATTTGCTGCCACTGACATTTTCTTTAAAGTCATAAAGGCCTACATAGTAATAAAAGGGCTCAGAATAAAATTAGGAATATCATGTATAAATTATCTTTAACCTTAGCTTCATTTGGACTGTGACTTTTTAGACCTGATCAATTTTCATGAAACTATCCACATAAAACTGTGAAAAAATATTTGATCCTTGGCTCTCATAAAGCTCCTGTAACAAGCCTGGTACTTTCTTGATACTTAATAGTGCTGTTGGTGTCTGTCTCTGTGGGCAATTCTATAAAACCAGGGATATAGCTGAGATTTATGCAATTTCTTGGAACATTGTTATGGAAAACATCTACCCAGAAACATGCATTTTATGTTGTTTGTACATAGCACATACTTAAAAAAATTCTATTTAGTTTGAAAAAGCACACAGACAACTTCTGGTGGGTGGGTTTTTATCCCCCCTATTCCTGAAAAACAAGTTCTTGTGAGATTTTTATGGTTAATTTTTCAGTATAGCACCTCTAGGCAATATCGAAATTGTGGCAGCAAAAGTGAGCGTCCTTGTGTGCTGTGTCAATGGGAAGGATATTGAATGATTCAGTGGCTGATATTTTAACCAAAAAGTTCTATAATTATATTTAATACCTTTTAGAACATTAAACAAATGATGTTGTGTGCTCCACAGGTACCTGGAGAAGAGGCAGAGGCAGCTTTGAACTACAGGGCAATGTTTGTTCTCTGCCTGATGGGGAATTAGTTGCCAAAATGTCCTGTCAGCCAATATCAGTGGTAGTGGATGAGAAGGTTAATCATGGCCCAAGGAAACAATAAAATACACATTTTGGTTCAACTATGTATTTAAATCAGAAGTGAAAAGGAGCAAGTGGCTCCTCAGTGCCCTTACGTTTTCCAGGTAAAGGGCTGCAGGTGGGACTTGCCAGGGGAAGGAACAGGCAAGTCATGATTTCTTTGACCTCTAATGAGCTATTAAGGTGTTTAAGGGATATAAAAGCATGGCAGCTGATTGACTGCTCATCCATGCCCAGGTGAGCACTTGCTTTGGGAGAGGATCGGGGGGCTGCAAGCAGAGAGGGAACATTGAGGCTCCCTTGCCTGGCTGGGATGAAGAGCTGTTGGGCTAGTATCCATCCCAAAATTATCGTGGCTCCTGGGACCTTTCAGCCAGGATGGACACAGATTTGATCTGAATAGATGCAGGTTTGCTCCTGAAGAAATTGAAGTTGCTTTCAACTTTGTGTCTAAGAGTGTAGGAAAATAAAAGTGCTCTTTCCAAGGAAAGTTCTTCCTGATCCCCAGTACTTCCTGCTCTCTGGTTGTCACCCTAACACCACTGGCTGTGTTTTGTTCTGTTCTGAAATTAGAATTAATCAAGAGCTGCACTGTAAGGTGTCTGGGTTAACCTTTTCTCACATGTGTCATATTTTACGTACTAATAGAAATTCCTGGGAGCCAAATATTTGGAGAGCCTGACAGCAGGATAAAAGCCAAACATTCAGCACTGCTGTTTATTTCCTGGAAAAGGGATTTCTGAGACAGAGGAGAAATGACACAGAAAGGAAATTAATTTCATCTATTTCAAGGTAACAAATGGTAATCACATGTGGTTTTAAATCTCTTTGAAGGAAAACTTAAGCACTTATTCCTGTTCAGAGCAAGGCACAGTGTTGTGGCTGAAGGACTGTTCTCTCTGATACCATCTCCTGTGGGGTCATGGGCAAAGCCCTTGATCTTGCCTTGCTTCAACTCTCCATCTGGGATGTGGGTGGAGCACAGCCCTGCTTTGTTTGGAAGGGACCTTAAAGATCATCTCATTCAAGCCCCTGCCATGGGCAGGGACACCTTCCACTAGACCAGGTTGCTGGTGTCCAACCAGGCCTTGAACACTTCAATGGAAGGGGCAGCCACAGCTTCTCTGGGCAGTTTGTTGCAGGGAAGAATGTCTCCCTAATATCCCATCTAAACCTACCCTATTTCAGTTTGCAGCCATTCCCCCTCGTCCTGTCCCTTCAGGCCCTTGTAAATAGTCTCTCTCCATCTTGTCGACTCCTTCAGGTCCTGGAACACCACAATTAGGTGACCCCAGAGCCTTCTCTTCTCCAGGCTGAACAATCCCAATTCTCTCAGCCTTTCCTCATAGCAGAGTTGCTCTATCCCTCTAATCAACTTGGTGGCCTCCTTTGGTCTCTCTCCAAGAGGTGCATGTCCTTCCTGGGATGAAGGCAGGCTCCTCTCTGTCTGTGAAAATCTCTGTTCCACTTCAGTCACTACACAGCTCAACATTTCTATAATAGTTAGAAAATGAGGGTTTTCTACCCACTGCTAATTAACAACTAGCAACACTGCTCCACAATGATGGATCTGCCTTCTTGTGGGCTGGAGGAAGTTCATCCCATCATCAGGTCAAGCTCAGATGAAAGAGGAGGTTTCCCACATAGTTTGAAGCCCCTTAAATCATGGCTGTATTTCATGGCAGTCCTTGAGCACAGACACACAAGTACAGTGAGATGGAGTGGGGGAACATATGTTTACATTGCTGATAGCTTTGAACTATAAGTTCTGCTGCATATTAATGGCATATTTACGCATGGTAATTTAGTGAGCAAGAGTCATTTATCTAATAAAATGTTAATTACTAGTTACTAGGTATATTTATTTACAAATTGCCGTGGAACTTAATATCAAAATTTCTTCCTCTGGCTTTTTTTCGAGGAGAAGTTCTCCGCTTCTTTTCCTAATGTGATCTTTTCATGATAGGGAAAATTTCGTAGTGCTGAATTTGCTCTGTTATACAGTGAGCCATGTTCCAGCAGCTCTGCATCTCAAAATACAGTGTGAGCACCTCTAAAAGATAAAAGTCTTCCCACAGGATCTGATCATTCTGAACAGGTTTTGGAATCTTATCTGAGACATTTAAGAGGGAATTTACAGTCCCTAATTGCTTTTCTTTTTGTTCTGTGCTGTGGCCTTGAATAATGGGAATTAGACACCAAACTTCTTAAAGGGCTTTATGGGATCTACTGTGGTTTTATGGCATAGGAGAGGTCGGAATTAATGACTTAGAGCCCCAAGGGCTGCACACCCTATGCTTACTGGAAATCTTGCTTGGACAGGGGGTTTCTGGGACAGGGATTGGAGACAGGCAGGAGGTGTGAAAGAGGAGGTTTGTGGGAACTGCAGATCTGCAATTCTATATAGCACAAGTCAGCTTTTCCTACTGTGATGCTGTTCTGGTTCTGAGGTGCTGTGGAGTCAAGGATTTAGAATTACATTTCCCAGTTTCCATGGACAGCTCAAATTCATGGCACGGTTTTCCCACGGATGCTCAATTGTCCTGCCAAGTGGTGGATCACAGGGGTCCTTGTTCCAAAGTAGCAACCTTTTTTTAGTTTTCCCTGCTGAAAATGAGCCACTGTCCAAAGGAAATCCTCTGATATGGGGGGGGAATACATCAAGAAGAATCATGAGCATCTCTAAACATTGCAGTGCAGATGCATATTTTTAAGGAAACCCGGCATCAGAGTAGCAAAATTATGGCAGCAGAATGAAATCTTTCATGTTTTATAGTATTGGTCCAACAGCATTATGACCTCACCCTCTCCAGAAGGCTTTAAATCCTCATATTTATAATACATTGATGCAATTTTAGTTTTCTATCAGACATGGGATAGCAGTTCCTAACTGTTATGGTTAAGCTACTCTTTGCTTTTTGCAGTCATATTTATAAAGGTTCAACTTGCAAACTGTTCAGCACTTAAACAATCTCTCTGACTGTGTAATAAGATGTTTCAACCCAGTGAAATAGTGCCTTGGCAAGTCTAACTCTTTTTATTACGACACTTCTCACTGCTGGCATAGTGTTGCTCCAAGTAGCACCACAGGAGTAGATGAAGCTGCTTCCAGCAATGAAATATTTGGTCACTTGTGATTTCTTTTAATTTTTAATTTCTTTTTCTATTTTATTATATTTTTTTTTACTTGGGTGCTGGTGTCAGATTTAACAAATCAAGGCCAGGTTGGATGGGGTTTGAAGCAACATGGTTTAGTGGAAGGTGTCCTTGCCCATGGCAGGGGGTGGAATGAGATGATATTAAAGGTCCCTTCCATCCCAAACCATTCTGGAATTCCATGATTCTGTGCCTCTAAATGTGTGCCCAGGGCCTTGTGAAAACACTGTGGGAAAGTGCTTATTCATGGTAGTTTGGATGGAGCTTAGAGTGGCAGCACGAGCCAAGCGCTGTCTCAACTTGGGTGAGCGTTGGACTCCCAGGGTGATCCCAGGTGGGATGCTGGCACATCCCTTTCATTCCCTTAGCACTCAAGAGTGCTCACACAGTGGGGTGGGTGCGTGGCACCATTTGGGATGTGCACAGAGCAGTTGTGCACACTTCTGAGCAGCAAAGAGAATTGAGCAAAAAAAGGGTTTCTGGAGGCAGTGAAAATTATACATGAACACATCAGCCTGGCCAGCAGAGTTTATGATGTTCAAAAGGGCTGAGCCTGTTGAATTTCATAAGTTGCCTCTGTTCACAGTAAATATTTTATATATGCACATACATACATGGCATCTAAAATTTTTGGGAATGGAAAGAGTTATGCCTTAACAAAAATAGTTGGTTTTGTTTGGTCTTGTTCCTTGGATGTTTAAAGAATGTGCTCTTAGAAAATGCATAGTTTGCATAGAAAATCTCCCAGCACATCCTGTATTCTGGCTGGCTGCTTCCTGCCTGTTTTGCACCAGAGTCACTGTGATCTTGGTATCCAAAAAAAAAAAAAAAAAAAAAAAAAAGATGCGGGAGTCTAAGCCTCCACATTTTCCTTTAGCACAGACAGGGTTTCAGAAATTAGTGTGTCCTCCCTGGGCTTCAGATATAGAAGAGGGTAAAAGATTTCAAAGGCAGTTTTAATGAAAGAGAAATACTGAAAGGAAGAACACAGAGAGCAGTGACACTATAGTTCTGCTAAATTTTACATTTAAACTAAGAGGCTAATCATAATTTATTCTGTCAAAGAAGTGACCTATATGTAAAGAAGACAAAATATGACTTGATGATTAAAGACTTTAAGAAACACTCTCTATAGTTGTGTCAGTACTGCATGTTACTGTATACGTAATCTAAAGCAGTGTTTGAAATTTCTCCTAATTATATTTGGAACCCGGACCACGAGGTCCTTGGGGAGGTGTTGAGTGTGTTGCAGTGATGTGGCAGCTTCCCTGCACTGCCACTTCTGATGGCACATCTGAGCTAAAGCACTTTTTTTTAAATGCTTTCAGCCCCGAGAAGCGGTGAGGGCTGGGCCAGGGAGGGTTTCCTGCAGGTGACTGGGAAAGATGCCCAGCAATGTCCTGGTGGAGGACCAGGAGGCTGCTGCCAGTGAGGGGCTTCCTTTCTGTTGCTCAAAAAAGTCTTTTCTCTGAAGAGTTTGGGATGGATTTCTTTATTTTTCTATTTATAGTCACACTGGTTGGCAGATAATTCTTTGCAGTGGCCTCAGGGCAGTAGAAAAGTGCAGTTCCTGGTTTGATCTAAGCTCAAGCAGAGCGTCGTGGGTTGTGTTGTACAGGTAGGGGGGTCTTAGCACTCAACAACAGCATCCCCAAAGCAGGAGACTCAATTTAGAGTATTTGTAGTTTAATAAAGAGACACGATATTCAAACTCTTACAAGGCTTTCC
Organism: Corapipo altera; assembly: GCF_003945725.1. NCBI lineage: Eukaryota > Metazoa > Chordata > Aves > Passeriformes > Pipridae > Corapipo > Corapipo altera. The sequence goes on from NW_020884915.1 coordinate 1,769,484, forward strand.
AGAAGTTGGAGGATATCCTGATTAGGGAGAGATGAAACAGGGAAAATTACCTCTTTGATCTCCAGAGCAGTTCCCTCTTCTGTATTGCCACATAAATTCTCCATTAAATCCCAGATAACAAAAAAACCTCAATTGTGTTTATGGTGGTGAAATCTGGATCAAATGAGAAAATGATGTCAAAGGATAAAATAAAACCGAACCCTAACTTGGGGTTGGTGGGAAAAGTTAAATTCTATTCTAGATGAAAGGAATCAAACTTGCTACATTAAATAATTAAAATCACTCAGAGGTGTTGTTTGATAACAGATTCATCCAGATTCAGTGTGCAATATCAAATGATTTTTTCCTTCTAGTAATTGAAATACAAATGTAGATAATTTTGCTTTATCCTTAATTAAAACAATTAAGAAGAGAATAATTTTGGTCCACTGATGTTCCTGCAGGATGGTCTAATAAATTCTTTATTTCTTTATTCTATTTGGGCAAAGGATGAGAATAATAATAAATGTATTATGGGTATGGGGCCATTTTGAAGACAAAACCCCCCAAAATGTTGAAAATAATGAAAAATTCTTTTTCAAGGAAATAATTTAATTTTCCTCAAATCACTGTAGTGTTTTTTGCCCTTATGGGACATGAGATCTAACCTACAGGTACTTCAGATTTTTGCTACCAATGCCCTGGGCTGCTCCCACTGATTTCAGTGGAGGAGAAAGTGAAGGCACAAAAGCCTGAAGGCATCAGAAATGCTTTTTAATGAGAGTGGATGGGATTCCTGGACACCCTGACCTGGAGAAGTCTCTTGGACAGAGTTTGAAACACCCTTCATATTTATTTTATGTTCTCCCTCAGCTTCAAAATCCATTCTGCAGGATCTCTGACATGTTCCTGATTTTCTGGCTTCCCTGGCGATGGATGACTGGATTTGAGACATGTAAGTTGGGATGAGCTCACCAGAGTGATGGTGGTGGCCGTGCCACCCAGGGCTTCTTTCCTGTCCCTTAGCAGAGCTCTGTGCTGACTGGCCCTGCCATTGATACTTCCAAAGGATTCAGGAATCCCCAAAGTGAGAGAAAATATAAACATTGGTGTCTCAGAGGTAGAAATCCCTTCAGGATTGGGGCTTCTCAAGAAACTCTTGATGTTGTAAAACAGCACATCCACAAGCAAATTCCTCTTCAGCCCAAAGAGTCCTAGGAAAAAAAGCAGTTATTAAAAACTGAGATTTTTTTGTTTTATGGAGGTGTAGCACACAGGTCCATCTGCCTCTTGCTCTGGAGGAGGCAAAATTTCTATCAGACTCTAAAAAAAAGTGAGATTGTATATTGAAGTGGTCTCCTGCACTGACTCCCAGAGATCCTCCCAGAGGGTCAGGTTTCTCTGGAGAAGATTAACTTAAATTTGGCCTGCTCTACAGGTTCTGAATTTACTTTGAATCTGTTTTTCTTAGGATTTTTTTATTTATTCATTTTCCTTTTACCTTAAATAGTCATTTGCTCTTCTCCAAAACTCAAAAACACAAACCCTGAATACTCTCCCCACTCCTGTTTTGTATCTCACAGTTGAAATATGTAAATAGCATGTGTTCTGAGGAGAATATAATTGTTTTACTATATGCCAGTGGATTTCCTCTGTTTATTGGAATCAAATTTTCAGCAGGTCCATTCCTGCAATTCGCAATCCAAAATCAACACTTAAGGCTCATTACTCAAATGAAATAATTATTTTAATTTTTTTCCATCCATAATACATAAAATGTTGCATAAATTTGCATATCAAGGAGAATCTTGATTGCAAAAAAAAAAGATACCCATCCCCTTGTTATCATAAGATTGTTGTTGCTACAAAGCCATGGGAGGTGGGGATGCAGAAGTTATGGTTGCTGAGCAACTATAATGGCACAATTTAATGCCTAAGTATTGCAGATTTAAAAAAAAAATACAAAAGAGCACTGGTAACATCAACAATCACCATGATATTGCTCTTCCCCAGTAAGAGAATTATATCCTGTAATGAAAATTATTCAATATAAGGTCTATGATATTGTATTAATTTTCTAAAATGTATTTGACTTGAATTTACTCTCAGTTTCTCAGTACTCCCTGGGATCATTATAAGATCATCACTGGAAGCCAACTATTTGAGCATTATAAAAAGATTTTACAAAGAGGATGGAAAGCATTAAGGATTGCAAGTTATCTCCCATTTATATTGTTCCCAGATTTTAAAAGAAGGAAATCCAGCCTACATTGCAGGAGGCAACTTGCCAGGAGAGGAAAACGGAGACCTGTATTTTTTTTTGGGCATTCTGATGCCTTTGGAGACTTGGATTTTGCTTCTCCTTTCTGCTAGGGAAGTATTTTGGGCACAAGACTCAGTGCTTCTGGTGCCTGTTTGCATGGAGGGAGGGAAAATCCAGGTCAGAAATGGGGCTCTACTTTGGAATTGAGATGTACCTGTCCAGCTGGACCGAGCTGGGACCACTCATATGGGTTTTTATAAGATTAATCGTTTTAAAATTGAATGAGATGAAATCAAATTATGTATTTAATCTGTACAGCAGGGGAAAAGCAAACTTAAAAAATTAAGGCTTCAGCTTCATGTATATAGAGATCTTCCATGGGAATTATTTGAGGAGGTTTGATTGAATCTATAAACCTTGAGCAAAATCCCGGTTTTCCTGGGAGGCAGAGCATGGTCTGTGAGTGGCAGCCTGGTGGTGGTCCCATGGTGGGGCTGGAGTGATGAGGAATGGGGCCTGGGAGAGCAGTGGATGCTACAGGAGCATCCCAAGGGATTTAGGGCTTGCCCTAAAGAGCATCTGAAGGAAGCTTTGGAGGGAGGTATATGGTACAATGTTATACTATATATTTTTCTAAGCTAAAACAATGTATATCTGGAGTTATTTAAACATCGTTGTCCTTGATTATTCAAATGATTGGAACCTGAAATGGTTTTTAGGAGGCTTAAACTTGCTTTTGCTCCTATTGTATCAATGTTCAAGTAATTTGTATGTGTCTATAAACACAATGCTTCAGTTAGTACTTAATAAGGGTGGTAATTACTGTCGGCAAAATATTAGTGTGATGAAGCTCTTCAGACATTAAACTTCCTCTGACTTGTGCCAGCAATGTTCAGTATTCAGCAATTACACACAAGTCACTTAGATTGAATCACAGAATACCCTGAGTTGGAAGGCACCCACAAGGATCATCAAGTCCAACTCCTGGCCCTGCAAGGGCCATCCCCAAGAGTCACACCATGTGCCTGAGAGCATCATCCAAGCACTCCTTGAGCTCTGTCAGCCTTGGGGCTGTGCCCACTGCCCTGGGGAGCCTGTTCAATGCCCAACCACCCTCTGGGGAAGAACCTTTTCCTAATATCCAACCTAATCCTCCCCTGACACAGTTCCAGCCATTCCCCGGGGTCCTGGGATTGTTAATGGCTTCATGCTGTTCTCACACTGGTAATTTAGGTAACGGTCCATATCCTTCCCTGTGCAATGGCAGAGGAGAATTTGCATGTATTGAGTGAGCCAGGTGCCACATTTTTGTAGCAAACTGGGACAATTGGCAGGTTTCCCCTGCTGTTGTGAAAAGCTGGATAGACAACTCTGTTTTCTCAACTCAGAGCAAATGATTGTCTCTAAATGATTGTATCTGGAGGGGTCTGACTGGATTTTGCACAGATCGCAAACCCTGGCAACGTCAAGGTTTGGCCAGTTCTTGTTTCAGCTCAAGTGCTAACTCATATTGCTGCAGTTTGCCAAGTCTGTCTAGGAAATGAAAATATAAGAAGCTCTAAAACATATGGAACTGGAACAGACCTTGGATTTATGTATTGACTATTACACCTAGGGCAGAGAAATGAACTGGAGGTCCCCTCCAGAGCTGTTAGTGTTTGCCTGAGTCTGTGGTAGCTGCACCAAGGCTGCCAGAGCTCAAGGAGAGTTTGGATAACTCTCAGGCACATGGTAGGATTGTTGGGGTGTCCTATGCAGGGCCACGAGTTGGACTGGATGATCCTTGTGGGTCACTTCCAACTCAAGGCTATTGTATGATTCTACCCTTGTCCTTAACTGATGAAGAAAATTATTTGTGGCCATGAGAACCTCCTGTTTTCCCTCTCACTTCGGCATGCTGCTGGCCAGGATTTCTTCCAGAGGACCTTTGCAGGGAGAGGTGGTGGCTCTTGGACATGGATCCAATGCAGCTCTGAGGGGCTGAGGAGGGTCCAGGCCCTGCCATGTTGTGTCCCTCCTGCTTGGTGTGTTGTCCAAGAGGCTGCCAGGTCTTTATTCCTATGAATACACTGGTTCCTGGACATGCCTCGGGATACCTGAGAAAATCAAGACAATAAAAAAATAAACAGCCCAAATAAGACTAATAATCATTATAAAAGGAAATTAGAGGAGGCAGCAGCAGCATTAGGAGCGTGTCAAGAAAAAGACCTGAGATGATTTCACTTTTCCTAATTGGGATGTGATCATAAAATATCTGGATCATATAGATCACATCATGGCAAATCCAAATCCCAGCTGTCTGGTTGGCTCCAGTCAGGTTTGTAAATATTTTCCAGGGGCTGTATTTAAATCCCATTTTGGTTTTAGATTATTAGATGTTCATTTATGTATGTGGAGAGCTTTTTTTTTTCCCTTTTTCCTTTTTTTTTTTTTTTTTTTTTTTTTTTTTTTAATTTTTTTGCTTTTCTGTTAGGGCCAATATAAGGGTTAATTAGGTAATTTTTATTTGGGTTGCAAATCCCCAGTGCCTAATCCTAATTATTCAGAATTAACACCTACTATAAAAAGTCTATTTCATAACTTTTTTTCCTGGCTCAATCGCAAACACAGTTTTGCAAGAAAAATATGTTTCTAATAATATACTATCATTTTCATATTTTAGTATAATAATTAAGGTAGTCCTAATTCATGCCTAAAATCTAATTTTCATAAATGAAGCATCGTCTAAATATTTAATTGCAATGAGTAGATATTTCAGAGCAGGTGTTTTAGGAGCTGGTAGATGTCCCTGACCTGTTGGTAGGTTTTGGAGGTGAAGCAGTAGATGTTGGTGGGGTTCACAGGACTGGCTGAAGCTCTTGAGAGGGTCAGGGTGACATGGGTGACTCTGCAGCCCTTCTTCAGCCAAGGCTCCCCCTTGCATCACAATTAGGGCTGACTGAGGTCCCTTTCTACACAATGCCAGAAAAATGAGCTCAGAATCAGGCTCTTGTGAAACACCACCTAACCACTTGCACATGGTGTGTGGTTTTTACAACAGTTTTTAGTTAACAAGATGCAATTTTCTCTCCTTTTAGGATTCTGTTTTGTGAGTCCGTTTGTATTCATTTCCAGTGATCTTCATAGGATGTTAAGGGGTTGGAGTGGATCTTAAACACCATCTTGTTCCAACCCCTGCCATGGGCAGGGACACCTCCTACTAGCCCAGATTGCTCAAGGCCTTATCCAACCTGGTCTTGAGTACTTCGAGGTATAGGACATCCACAGCCTTCCTGGTCAGCCTGTTCTAGTGTCTGACTACCCTCTCATTGAGAAATCTGTTCCTAATATTTAACCTAAATTTCCCCTCTTTCCATTTATACACATTACTCCTTGTCCTGTCACTACAGTTCCTGACAACCCCCAGTTCCTCTCCACCTGAATGCCTGTGTTTCAAAGTTCTTGTCAAGACTCAAGTCAGAACAGTTCCCTCAGCCAGGATGGTCAGCCTTTGGCACCTGCCCCAGCAAAGAGGGCTCCTGCAGAGCTTGGGAACAACATCCCCTGATCTCCTGGATCCCACCTACCCCGTACCCCCACAGGGTTCTGCATCGCTGTGGTTTAAAACAGGGTGATCCATGGGAAAACAAATAGGATAAAACACATCCAATAATATTTGGGACAGGTTGCAAATATCGTGTGGAAAGGCCACTTCACAGCTCAGGAATAAGGTTTCTGATGGCAGATGTTCAGGGTTGGCTGGAAAGGATGGTTTCTCCTGGTGTGCATTGCATGGAGAGCAGCCCCTTGCCGCGTTCAGCTTAGGGCCAACTCCTTTGTTACAATTCCCTGCAGATTTAAGCAGGAATATGGGATCCAAGGCTTTGCCTGCAAATATCCACACTCTGCACTAAAAGATGCCAGACATGCAAGGTGCTGTGCCTCCTGTTAGGTGGGGACACACCAAACCACCCTGGAGAACAGAAGCAACAACCATCTGTGGTCCTCAGCTGGGTTGAGATGTTTGGCACCTTCTGATGTTGGACTCAGAACTCTGATTTGGGGGTATGTTTCTGAATTTGGAAGCAGTGAGAGGTCAATAAAAATTCTTTGAGGTTGGATCTGTATCTAATGTGCTGTAAAACATACTGGAGATTTGGTTACCTTGTTGAGTTTTTTTCTTTTATTTTTGTCCCTTCATCATTTTAAATGGGAAAATTTTTTAAAAACTTGTTTATTGGTGATCCATGAAATTCTGTTTTTGTTAAACCCACTGTAAAAAAGAAATAAAAATATATAGATTTTTATATTTAATGCTGAGCACAGCTCAAGTTCTCTCTGTTCTGAGGTTGGGGTGGAGGGAGAGGAAAAGTGGATTTTTTTTGCTCACGACTTTCATTAATAAACATTTATTTTTTTAAAAAAAGATCTCTTTTTCCTTGACTGTGAAATGAATTTAAATAAACATCTTAAATAAGCAGATTTGCCAGGAAGGATATGGATTAGTTGCCAACATCTACAACAGATTTTTCCTTCTGTCTGTCCTTTGACGCCCCATCCCATTCCCACGGGCTGGGCTTGTGCTGAGCCTTCAGGGACTGGAAACTCAGAGGGAACCTTCCCCTTCTTCCTCTGTCACCAAGGGCAAGTTCCTCCAACTTCAAAAAATCAGAGAACAGCCACATCCCTTGTGGTGTCTCAGCAGGAGCCCTTTGGCCACCCAGACCTCCATGCTGGGGGAGATCCTGGGACTGGTTTTTTTTTGGACGAGCTCCAGCAGCTCCATGGTTCTTGCAGCAGATTCTTGAAATTTGGCAGGGAGAAAACCTTCAGGACAGAGAATTGCCTTTTCTGGGTCCCACAAAAGCTCTCTCAGGTTTCACTGAGTTATAAACTGGCTTTTAAAAAGCCCCCCTGGCTTTTTTTCTGGCGTTTCCCTCCTCTGGCTCACAGATCTCAGGTGGTTTTTGGTGAAATTCCAAAGAGTTTTGACCCTGACCCTGGAGCTCAACATCAGCTTAATCCCTATATCTTCTCCCAATGTCCCACAACACCCCCCAGGTGCCTCCACAGGGGAAGACTTCCACATTTTCCCAGGAAAAGAAGGTGAAAAAGTGTGGAAGGCAGAGAAAAAAATAAAGACTAAAATCTGGGCTCAAAAATTAATGTTGCTTTTTTTTTTTTAAATACCTGTGCATAAGACGTTTTGGTTTATATATTTCCTTAGAAACCGAACAAGCCAGGAAATAGCATAAAAATTATGTTAAAAGGAAGTTATTTAGTTGATACAGGCAAGATCTGTACATTGAGGAATGCCAGATTTACAGTTCTATACGTCTGCAACCTTATTTGTGCTCCCATGAGCACGTGCATTACGATCCAATCTTTAACTACATGAACAGGTAATATTTTCCCTTTGCCTGTCTTTTAATATTGGAAATTGGATGCATAAGTGGGAAGAATCAGGATTGCACAAGCACTGCTAAAAATGCCATTCCTTAACTTTCAAGTACTTGGCTTTGCAACTTAAATAACTCCCTTCACATGTAATTTCTTCATATGTAATTATATATATCCAATGCTGAATGCTGGAAAGCAGTGGGGATTACTGACTAGCTTTTGGAAACTCCTTAATTTCCTTCTCAATGAACAGGAGACAGCACCTTCTTTGCTGGAGATTTCCCAATGAATTCCTCCATTCTTTAAAAAGTACAGCTCTGAACAAACAACCAAAAAAAAATGGGTCATGAAATATTGCAAATAATTTGTTTTGCATATTTTTTAATCACTAAATACACATTGTTGGATCTGTGAGGAAGTTTAATGCCGAAGAAATCGGGTTTTAATGAACATATGCTGACATGGCCTCACAATCTTGCTTCATCTCCCCTATTAACTTCCTCTGCACCCAGGAAACCTTTGGCTCACTGCCTAAGCAATAGAAGAATAATTAGAGTAGTAATTGAAGAATGCCAAGTCAAACTTCTGAGGAATTTATCTTTAACAACCACTCTGAAGTGTGTTTCCTACACTGGCTGGCATGGGGGTTCTTGAAAAATCATTTTGCATTTCCAAGCCATCAAAATAAATTTTTTATGCCTTGTAAGATAGAAATAAATGTATTTCTTTTACCAGTCTTTGGAGAAAATGTGAATTATCCTGTCCTACACTCACCTTATACCTGTTGGCCAGCCCTACTCTTCCTCCTGAGTGGGGCTGGATATGTAATCTGTCAACTATCTGCATCCCACAGGATTATAAGGCTGGAGTAATAGATTTAACTGAGAATTTACTTGCTTTTGACGACACAATTGTGGATGTTTAAGACCTAAAATGTTCCATTTTAATTAATGTGGACCTTACATTTACAACCAGAGAAATATTTTGCACTAATAATTGGAATTTTCTATTCAAAATGAAAATCTTTATTTAGCAGTGGTAATTGCTCTCCAGCTTTGATCCATCAAACCAATTTTTGCTGGAGAACAACATGATTTTTCTTGTCACTACAGTCCTCCCTCAGTGGGAATTTCCATACCAGTTTAGTGGCCAACAGGTGATGAATGACCCATCAATTCCCAGCTTGGGAGCTCATCCGGCTCCCTGGAAGGCTGATGGAGGCACCTCTCATTGTGGCACCAGTCAGGGTATTTCCAGTTGATCTTTTAGGACAGGAGTTGCTCCATTCCTTCTTGCTTTCCCTATATCCAAGCACAGCTCTTCTGGAACATTTATGCCATGTAAATGCTCGCCCTTTGCAGTGACGAGTGTTATTCCCAAATTATTCAATACCATGTGATGCCAGATCAGGTTTACAGAGTTTTATTGTATTTTCACGAACATTTCCCTACAACTCTGAAGTCTAGCAGCTCATCTTGCAGGCTGAAAACCAGTGACAGCTACTGATTCCTGATTTTGACAAGTCAGTCATGGGACAAAAGCGTGAGAGGAAGAATGATTTTGGGTCAGTTTGTGCAGCAGATCCTTCACGTTGCTCAGGAGCTAAAGAAAGGAGCCTTCATATTCAAGGAGACATAGCAGGCACTGCCTGCTCACGAAGAGAGGAGCTCTGAGCAAGGTTTTTTCATAATGTCACTTCATCTTTCAATAATATTAAGATGTGGAACCATATTCCAAGTGTTTAGTGTCATGGGAAATGAAGTGGAATATATTTTGTTGGTAATTTCTACAGCAGCAGAGAAAGGGGGGTGAGAGCATTCCAGCCAATTACTAGTTTCAGGTACTTCTATATTTAAATTTCTTCCCAGTTACCTCAGCATAATTAATAAATGATATTGCTTCATATTTCCAAGGAAATACAGACAGCTGTACCACATATCACTCCTTTCTTTAATGCACTGTAAAAGTTCCTCCTCCACACTCTCTATTCTGTTGTTGTAATTAAGGATGTGCATCAGGAAATGCCACGCTTCAAACCTGAGTTTACTGTGTGCTTGACAGACTCCCACAGCTTCCTTCTCCGAAGCTCATTTCCATGGAAAATGCCTCGTGAAACCAGCAGCTTGTTCTTGCAAAGACCAGCTTGATATGTAATGAGGATGCTGATTTTAAACACCTTATTGAGGTCATATTCAATGCTCTAACATAGGATATATTTTCCTCAGTGATATGGGAATTGGTGCATAACATGTGGTCCAAGAGGAATGTGGTGAGCCAGGTGGAGGATCTGTTTCTGTCTTGGTTTTGGTGCTCCAGTAATGTGCCTGGGGCATCAAGGGCATGAAAAGACTGGTAATACTATGACATTAATTAGAAATAGGCCTTTTTGTCAGCTCTGAAATCAGGTCCAGCATGGTACATTCCTGTTAATACTGTGGCTAATGACCAATTTGTTTAGAATAAAAACACATGCACATTTCCATGTCCTTCTCTGCATAGCTGTAGTGTTTCTGGATGTTTATAACCTCACTTATTCCTGTGTGCCTACAGAGATTTTCATATGATTTGCATAAAGGCAATTGACAGCCAATTCCCATGATGGCCCAGGAATCCAGGGAGGCTGGGAAGGGTGTTTGTGCAGGAGTGTGAGGCACCAAAGTGCTCCCATGAACCCAGGCCAGCTTTTGGCTGCTTGATCTGTGCGCACTGCCAGGAGCCTTCCTGGCTTTCCTGGCCCCATGGAAGCAGCAGGTTTTTGGCAAGGCCATGTCCCTTCCTTCCTTCCCCATCATCACCAAAGGAACTATCCCAGCATCGCTGCAACATCTTTGGCTGACTTTTGCCAGAGTGTTGGTGCTACTCAGCCCCATTTTCACTGTGAAAAGGGTATTTGCTCGAGGTAAGAGCAGCCAAGTATGATCACCAGAATATAAGAAAGAGATTAAGCTTTTAGAGAACATCCGAAGGAGGACAATGGAGATGGTGAAGGGCCTTGAGGGGAAGCTGTATGAGGATCAGCTGAGGGCACTTGGTGTATTCAGCTGGAGAAGAGGAGACTGAGGGGAGACTGCATTGCAGTTCCAACTTCCTCATGAGGGGCAGAGGAGGGGCAGAAACTGAGCTCTGTTTGTGGGGACCAGAGACAGGACCCCAGGGAATGGCCTGGAGTTCTGTTAGGGGAGGTTTAGGTTGGATATCAGGGAAAGGCTCTTTCCCCAGGGGGTGGTTGGGCACTGAACAGGCTTCTCAGGGCAGTGGGCACAGCACCAAGGCTCAAGAGGCATTTGGATGATGCTCTGGGGTACATGGTATGACTCTTGGGGATGGGCCTGTGCACAGCTAAGGTTTGGAATGGATACCCTTGTGGGTCCCTTCCAACTCAGCACATTTTGTGATTCTATGAAATCATCTTTGCTGGGACACGATCAGAGCTCAGGGCCTGCTGTGCTTTTCTCCAGGGGATAGAGGAGCTCAGGATGCTCCCAGTGCCCCCCATGTCTTGGTACCACCTGCCTGTGTGAGCAGAAGGGAAGGTGACTCATGTCACGTTTAAAAAGAAATTCCACTTCTATTATTAATGAGAGAGTCCCGATGGAGAAAAATATTGTCTTGATCTCTCTTTTAGACGTATCTAAGGCTCTGGTAATTGTGGTATCTGAATTCCAGATTGCCTGTTTTTCTCTTTCTGAGAGCAGATTATTTTTCTACTGGTTTTCTGTCAACCCATTGCCATCCTCTCCTCTTTCCTGCTGCCCTGTGTACCCTCGTGCTCCATGCTCTGCTGCATCCTTGCCTTGTCTTCCTTAAGGCCTCACATTCTTTTACACATAACTGATGTTATTTCCTTATACTTAGTTAATTATTATCCTTGGTTTATTATCAGCCCTGCTTTCTTTTCTGCTCTAGGCTTTTGATCTGGCCTTTTACCTTCACTGCTGACATATGGATCACTTTTTGCTGGTCTCCAACACATCTTATGCAGTGCCTTTTTCCTTTCCTCATTACATCAAATTCTTCCCCTTTTTCTCTGTCCCTTCTTCTGAACAACTCTCTTTACTTCTGCTTTTCCATCCTGTTCCCACCATGCTTACAGCATCCTGGAGTCCCAGAGATGGGATGGGACCACTAGAACCACCAGCCAAAGGTGCCACAAAGTTTTCTTGGCATATTTGGCTCCTTTCCAGGCTGGAAAGCTGTGGCCAAGTGAGTGGGTTGGTAGCCAGGGTGGCCCTGACATGGCTCCAGGCTCAGGCTACAGGCTTGTGTTTCGCTGAGTTCTCATTTGTCATTGTTAGTCCTTCCTTCCTCATTAGATAATTATCATCCATGACACCTCCCTTTTCTAATCATTCCTTGAATGCTTAAATTATCACTACATTATTCAGAGATATCTTGATAACCTCAACAGGGTTTTATTTTCCTTTCTGCAGATAGAGCAGTTATTGCTGTCCCCTTCTTCCCTTCATGTTTGTCTTGATCTCATTGACTGATTCCCTGTTCCTCTTTGTTCACAAATTCCAGCAAAAAACTAGCATGTCCTTTTTTTTCTCTTACTTTTTTTAATCTACAAGCAAAGCTTATCCCCACAGCACTTTTGACAAGCTATATTTTAAAAGTATAAATCAAATACCTGTATTCAGTATTAATTTGTGTTGAGTTTAATGCGGGGGGGGGGGGGGGGAAAAAAAAACATGCTCAGAAAGAAAGGAGAAAGAGTGAAAAATAAAAGATGGAGAGAAATCAAAAAATCAATCAAGACATTTGCTTTTACAGATAGAAAAGCTGCCCAGGACTAGCAGCACAAATTTGCTGGAACATTTCTATACATTCCTTCCTGCATTCTGACTTTTGAGTTGAATTTCAATACAGTAGCTCTAATGTGAACCAATAACCGTTTCTTAGTTCATTAAAGGGTTCATATGCGTTGTTTTATGAACCTTTATTGTTTAAGGGAATATTGAACATCTCTGTCTGCGAGGTCTGGATATGGGAGTGCTTCGACAGTAAGACCTAAACGTACATATTTATTACATTTGAGAAGCATTCGAACACCAGATACATATTTAGACACAGTTGCTTTATTGCTTTTTCTAACTGCACTTGAAAAAGTGACTGCGAGGCTGCAGATCTATCCTTCGTTATCTGTCTTTGGAAGTCTTGGTCTAAATCAAGGAAAGACAAGACTGACTGCAAATTACGCTGACCTGAAATGAGTTAGGGTAGTCACAGCCAAGTTCCACCAACCGTTTATCAAACACCACAAACTGACATCTGTTTCCTTCAGATCTCGTAGATCATAGGGATATGAGCAAGAAGAATAGTGGCATCAAAAAAAATGGCATCACTTTTTTGGAATG
>NW_020884915.1:1784961-1892461 GCF_003945725.1 Corapipo altera
GTGACAAGTAAAAGCTGATGTCGTGGGGTATTAACGTAACAAAGTAACTCCTGTGAATCCCTGAACCTATTAAAACAGAATAATAGGATATTTAACACTTTAAATGGCGTGGCATTCCTTTACCTGTAAGATGTTTTTTAATATGTGACTTTTTTTTAAAAAATGAATGACCCAGCAGAGCTTTATTTCTCCAAATGACCCATTGCTGGGTTTTTTGGTTCAACTTGTATGTTGCCGATGCACTTAACACTCACCAGGGCACTGAAGAAAGCAAAGGCCTTGAGTAGCAAGACCATGTGATTTATTATCGATTTTTCACACATAAAAAACGCCGTTGAAAAAAAAAAAAGGGAAAAAAATTAAGTTCTTCAAGTATAAAGCACACGACAGTATAAATCTTTTCGATACGTGACTTCTGGAGCAAACATGACATGACAAAATGCCCAAGCAGATGACACGAAACCCGAGTGATAAAAACCTGCACTGACTGTAACACTGCCACTGTCCGTAAGTTCATCCACACACCTGAAGTGGGACCATGAGCCAAATCCAGGTCTCTAAGGTAAATATTGCTAAGGTGGGGGTCTCATGTCTCATACCTGAATTTTGTTCTGCAGTTTTGAACCACTGGGTCGTGACCGGTTGCAGTTTGCTGGCCAAAATACTCCTTCCTGGCCCTGCTGCTTGCTTATACCATGAGGGCATGTGGTGCAGCAAATCCAGGATCTTCCCTGCTTGGGAACATGTGCAATTGCCCACTCTGGTGGTTTAAAAGTCCGAGATAAAAAACATCTGGGCAGCAGCTGTAAAATTATTGCAGCACCTCCATGGTGAAGAGGAGCATGAGCATCCTTAGGAGTCCTGGGCTCTGGGCATCTGTGTCCCTGTCCATAATCCATACACTCTGCCTTCCTTGGACATGTGTATGACGGGGGACAGGGACAATAGTCAGTATAAACCCAGTGAAGAAAAACCCCATCCTGGAAGTGCACTGTATATACTGTTACTTTGGGGCTTGGAGGGCATTTCTGTGAGCAGAACAAAAAAACACTGCACAGCTGTGATTGCAAGGCAGTCTATTATCTGCATTATCTCTCCTTAGGATGGGCAGGAATTCTTCATTTCATGCATCATTTAAAACTTGCTACAGTGATCCCACAAAGTCAGTAACGATGCTAAGTACAAAACTTTAATAGTGTTGCTGTTCAGACACAAGGCACCAAACTCATTTCCTTGCAAGCTGCAACATTGGCTTATACCAGCAGTCACTTGAAATATTGCAATCAGTACAACACTCAGGCGAACCCAACCAGAGCTGCCGGTGCAACCTTAGAATTTCCCATTTTTCCACGCTTTGGTGTGATTTATAGCTTGATGAAGTCTTATCTCCCCAGCCTACTGCCATAGGCTAATAGTCTGTAACAAAGCTCAGTCTCAAAAATGTCAAACATAATGAAAAAGGGAAAATCACAGCAGAGGAAGTTGGTGGTAGCCTTTCCTAAGGGTCTCTGTCCCAGGGGGTGTCGGGACTCTTTTGGTTCATGAGGAAAACCCAGGTGGGCAGGACACTGTCACACTGTACCTGTGCTGCCCTGCCAGCACCAAGCCTCTCCTGCCACAGAGGTGCCCACGGAGCATGAGAGGAGAGACACTGCCCTCTGCCAACCCAAGGAAAACATTGCTTCCCTTCCTTTGAAAGACTAGCAAAAGACCAGGACTGAGAGCAAAGGTGGATTTTCCAGACTCCAGGTGGTCCTGTGCAAGGGTGATCCCTGCAGTCCCATCTTGGTACTGCGGCTAGGATGACCAGGAGCAGATTCCTGCTGCTCTGGGCATGCTGAGCACTTCCAGGAGCTGCAGCTGAGCAGTGTTTGGTGCATCAACCCCAGCGCTGTTGTCCTCTGCCCTTGCACATTGCAGCAGCAGTGAGCATGTTTCTGTAGAGCACCACCACTGAGGTGCAGAGTTCTCCAGAAAACACCATCCCGAGCTATTAGATGGTTGGAACTCATAATTTTAAAGGTCTTTTCCAACCTTAACAGTTCTATTCCTCCTACCAGAGGAGTTATTCTGAATAATACACTGGTTATAGATCAGCACTGCTCCATTCAGATGCACATCTCTTTCCATTCCATGGAAACACTGCAATATTTCATTGCTAAATTGGCCTTGCAATAACTGCTAAGTAACTGTTATGTTTTGTTAAAAGATGGCCCCAACTGTTTCAGATTTCTGTTTGCTGGCTCTGCACTGCTTCATGTCTTCCTCACCAGGAATTGTCCCCATCAGGGACAAGCCATAACCCAGGAATTAAAGGAGAGGGGTGGCTAATAAAGAGTTTTGGCTCCCAGCTCTCACAGCTTGACCTTCAATTCCATAAACCACCTTGTACAAGTCCTGTTTTCACTTCTCCTACCTTCTTCTCGTACATGTGAAGAGTGGAACAAGAGTTTCTGTACAGTTCATGGTTGTTAAATAAATGCAATTCTTGTGTAAAAGCAATATTAAATATGAGGTGTTATTAGTTTACTAACTGAGTAGCTTCATTATATCCCAAAATGTTCTGCCTTTGGCCTGTCCAACTGAGGAAGTCACAGATGTGTGAATACAAGGAACATCAAGAGAATCTGGGGCTCTGATGAGTTAATTGTCTTGTTTGAAAGCCTGGGGTTCACTGTGCCTACCAGTGTCCACGTGCTACTCAAACACAGAAGCAACACACCTGAAATCTTTGTTCCTCAGGTTGCCTATCCATAAAATGGGTATAAAGAGTGGCATGAGGAGCCTTTCTTTCTTTTGCAAATGTTAATAATGCTTTCAGGTCTGATGCAAGATGTTGTGTAATTATAATAAATAGATATTGACTTCAAAGAGTCTCTGTAGATCTGGGCTTTTTGATCCCATTCTAAAACTGTAATTATCCCTATCCCATAGGCTGAGATATAAAATTATATGAGTTTCAAATTTTCATCTGTATTCTGCTGGAGTATGGTTGCACATTTTCAAGAGGAGGTGGGAGGATATGGGTCCTCAGACAATAACAAGTGTAGATGGCTTTGCTTTTACTGAGGCATATGGAATTTCTGGGATGAACTGGGACTGCTCTGGCCTCATTGTGGGACTGCATGGAGATGTTTGGACCAGAGGGCTATGATCGTCTGGGACAGTGGTGAGCAGCCAGGTTCAGAAACTTGTTGGGCACATCCATGATGCCCCAGCTTGTAATTAATATGTGGTCAATGCCCTTATCTGGGAAAATATGGCTCTGGTTGAGAGTTGAGGGTGATCCCAGCCACAGATATTGGCCTGGACACCTCAGCTGAGTGGCAACATCACAAAAATACCTGCAGGTCGGGGGCTGCATTTTCAACATTAATTTATTATTTTAAAATTTTGTCTTTTTATATTCTTATCAAGCAAAAGAGGCCAAACAGATTTTTCCCTCTACTCATTTTAATAAAATTGGCTTCCAGGCTGCAATATCTGCTGCCAAAATTCAACCTGGAAATGCTGGCAGCCTCCTCACTAGAGCGACGCCAGCAGTGGTGTTGCAATTATCAGTTGATCTTCTGTTTAAATACAACCCAGCATGTGAGCTGAATACAGACAGGTTAGAAAAAAACCTGTGAAAAAGGAAAAAAAACAACATCCTTAACAATTCTAAAACAGGCTCAAGTCATAACATACAAATTGTTTGCTCAGCTAAAATGTGCTAAACCAAAACAAATTAAATGTAGCAGAGAATACGATAGCAGAAGGGTGAAAGTCATTTCAACAAAAGTAAAAAGAATTGGCGTTTCCTTCCAGTCATCTGCATGGCTTTGGTTACCCAGACAGATGGAAAATTGTGTAAAAAAAGGAAGAAATTGCCATCAGAAATTGCAATCAGATGCTGATATACTAGAGGGCCACTTTGGGGGTCTTTTTCTTGCCCACTTGCTCCAGCTCTGGAATCCAGAAGTGCTGCACAGCAGGTTTAGCTGGGACTGGATGTGTTGAAGAAATCCCAGCTGTCCTGCTGACCCCCCACCTGCAGCTTGAGCAGCATATACCAGACAGCCACAAAAACAGGGGGAATCTCACCTCCATGGGAATAACCCCAAAAAACTGTCCAAAGCGTTCTGGAGCTAAATCAGACTGCCAGTCAATGGTGCAAAGTGGTGCAAGGTTCTTGCCTGCTCTGGGGGCAAAATATATGGTTATAGTTGTGACCTTCCAGTACCTGAAGAAAACCTACAGGAAAGATGGAGGGAGACTTTTTATGAAAGCATGGAGTAAGAGGACAATGGAGAATGGCTTCAAATTGACAGAGACTGGTTTAGATGAGATATTAGGACAGAATCCTTCCCTATGAGGGTGGTGAGGCCCTGGCACAGGCTGCCCAGAGAAGCTGTGGCTGCCCCATCCCTGGAAGTGTTCAAGGCCAGGTTGGATGAAGCTCTGAGCAACCTGGTCTAGTGGAAGGTGTCCCTGCCTATGGTAGGGAGTTGAAACTAAATTGTCTTTAAGGTTGCTTCCAACCCAGGCCATTCTCTGATTCTCTGATTTATATCTGCATTTTATATTTACACAGTAATAACATCTCCTGGATTTTCCTGCTTTCCTTAACAATGGAAAAAGCAAAATAGATGGAGATGCTTCAAACAGTGAAATGTAAAACATGCCCTTAATGTACAGGTGGCCAAGTGCTAATCTGTGCCTGCTGAAGGCAGCCTGGGCAGCCCTGGGCTGTGGTGCATTGGGAGCAGTGGATGGGGAGCCAGAATGGAGCCGTTTGAGACATCAGAGAAACATGATTTCACAAGTCAAAGGAGTGGAGAGAGGGCAGCTGGTTTTACAATGCTTAATACACTTGCTTTCATGTCACTTTCAGGCCAGATCTTTTCTGAAAAGGGCTGTTAGACAGCTCCCCAAACTGCGATAAGAACCCTTAGCTCTAATATTCCAGTATTAGCATCTGTTCTTTCTTAGGTTACCCCCTTAAGTTTCTTTTTCCAACTTGAAAACAAATCCAAACAGTCCTAAACTATAACAAATTACCCAGCAGAGTATATGAGTGGTTACAGGTTTCCAGCTCCACTGGAAACATGCTGGTCTCCAAACTGTGCAAAGAGAATCCAGCACTTCAAGCACAGCTTCATGCCAAGACATGTGTCCAAAAAAACCCAGATGCCTTCAGTGTTTTATTACATGGAGCGCTGAGCAGTTCAGTGGCTCTGAGAGCAGTAGCCAGGAATATTGGGAAATTGCAGATGCAAACACATACACACGCAGAGAAATATGCAGCCCTGTGACTTTAGCACCAGTGAACATCGGGCTTGTTGTTCAGGGTAGGAACTGCTTCCAAGCTGGGATAACGTGGGATGAAAACATATTGTTTCTTCACAGGCAAGTTCAGATCTGGTGCAACTTGATACAGCAGAACTTTGGAACTGACTTGTGTGTTTAATAATACCTACAAGGTCTATACCATCAGATTCAGTGTCAGAAGAAGGTGTAAAATAAAGTTTGAAGTGACCTGTAAGTAACAGTTAAACAGAGGATTGAGCACTGAGATCATGTTAAGACTTGCACATGCCCACCAGTGTCCTACAATATAACAAATTAAAATTTCTTGCATTTTTTTGTCAGAAAAGGTTGAGATGCTGGTGGTGATCAGATTAACTGTTGAGCGTGAATATGAACTTTTACTGCTGCCATTATTTATTTTCCCTTTACTTGCCTTGTTTTATATTTGGTTCAGACACACAGTTACAGAGACATGACTTTACAACCACAACCATTCACAGAACACCTCAAATGAATTGAAGTTTACACCAAGTTGTTACCAGGGAATCCAAAATCTCTAGGACTATTCAAAAAAAGAAATTGTAAAAATTTAACTGAATAAACACATCACAAACTTAATTGAAAATTTTCTTAATGCTACACTTGTATGTATGAGTTTTAGATTTTTTCCTATAATTATTCCATCTATTTAAAATAAACACATAGAAAAGTATCAAGGGACTCATCCCCTAAGACATGTTATGTTTCTTGGGGATATCAAAAAGAACAAACTTTTGCTAGATGGATGTTCAGTTTATGGGAGAAATTAATAGATTACTAGTATTTAAACATAAGTACTCTAATGGGTGCATCCTTGTGTCTGAAGGCACAGTGTGAGGAGGAAAAGTGCAAGCTGTTATAAGAAAAAACATTGGATGTTTGACCTTTTGACCTCCTTTATCATGTTCCTTCCCAGCTCTGGAACCATCTCCAGGTAAGACTGGCAGGGTAGGAAGTAGATTTTCAGTGACAGCACCATTGTGTCTGTGGAAGGAGAAGGTGATGAGCTCCTGGTAAAGCAGGAGCAGGGTGTGAGTTGGGGGGGTTGTCAGCTCTGGAGGCTTGGTAGCCACTCATCTGATGTTCAGATTTACAGCTCTGGGATGCCCAAAATAAGGTCATAGACATATTGAAGTGAGTCCAGAAGAGGCCATGGAGGAGCCCCTCTGCTCTGGAGTCAGTCTGGGAGAGCTGAGGGTGTTCACCTGGAGAAGAGAAGCTCCAGGGAGACCTTAGAGCCCCTTCTAGTGCTTATAGAGGCTCCAGAAGAGCTGGAGAGGGACTTTGGAGAAGGCCATGGACTGACAGGACAAAGGGGGATGGCATCCCACTGTCAAAGGCAGGGTTAGATGGGATATTGGGAAGGAATTGTTGGCTGTGACGGTGGTGAGGGTCTGGCACAGATTGTCCAGAAAAGTTGTGGCTGTTCCATCCCTGGAAGTGTCCAAGGCAAGGTTGGATGGGGCTTGGAAGAACTTGGTTTAGTGGAGTGGAAGGTGTCCCTGCCCATGGCAGGGGTGGGAGTGGATGAGCTTTAAGGTTTCTTCCAACTCAAACCATTCCATGATTTTATGTGCTGTGGGGGGTTGGAAGTTCACACTGATTTTCCTTGGCAATTTTCCTTTTTGTTTTCTTTCCTATTATCCATCCTTTTCTCTTTGTTGCCATCCCAAAGCAATGTTTGCACTTCCTTCTGGAGGATGGGCAAAAGGTTTCTCCATTTAAGTGCCGCAGTGCTGGCACTGGATGCTTGGATTGACAGGGGCTGAGCCTTGGAGACCACGCAGAGGCATTTCCATGTTCAGGTTAATGACCTGCAGAGATCTGCACAAACACTGTAGGAAGAATTGCCAAAAATGTTGGCACATTTTTATTGGCCCCACAGCCACCTATTAAGATCATAGCGAGGGGCCAATTTGTGGATACAAGGTACAGTCCGTGTTGGGAATGAGGGGGCTGAAGAACAAGGGAGGTGAGATGTGACTCCTGAAGAGCTGCTGGGGGGACCATCAGCTTGAGTGACCACAAAGTGGGGTCCTCAGGGAGTGACCTGGGGCTTCAACTCCACCACCCCTGCTGAAAAGACAAACTAGATTTCTGTGTGCTGCCAGCTCAAGCCCTCTGCCGTGGCCTCTGACTTCTTGGACAGTTTTTCAGGAAGAATATTTTCCACTTTGCTGCGAGGCATAGGAGAGCAAGGGAAAAGGTGAAATGCACGGGGAGAAATATGATAGTTGTAACAGCAGCAGGACTTGCAACGTTGGGTGGTCACCCAGCACTACCTGAGACATCAAACTCTGCGGGGAGAGGAACAAGGCTGTCATCCCCTGCGAGTGGGAGCAGCAAGACTGAACTTTAATCATTCCCCAGATGAAAAGTTAAGCCATATTATAGTTAGTTTTTTGCAGACAAGACATGTAAAAAGGTAAAACTTAGATAAGGGGATGACTGAAAAATGCAGCTGATTAAAAAAGCTGGAATACTTGTGCTCTTCTTTTAAAACATACTGTTTAGGATTTGAGGTGTTTTGCCATATGAGAGTGTCACTATATGATAGTTTGGTCTTTTGAGTAAATTAAGGGGTCTACACCTACATGTGCAAAAATATCCTTATGAGTTTTGATGGTGCTTATTAAAGACCGTGGAAGCTGTATACGTTCATGAATTACAGAGTCAGTGTATGCCCATGTTTTTTCCAAACATACAGGAACATTTCTCTAACTGATAGTAACTACAAACAAGACTGAAGAAATTGAAGCACTTCATGTGAGAGATTGTACTGGAGCTCTCAAGTGCTGCTCTGTAGTGATGGCTGGATGTCGGAGCCTGAAGCAAGAATTTGGTTTGTCCTGTGACATAAAATCACAGAATGGTTTGGGTTGGAAGGGGGCCATAAGGATCATCCTGTTCCGACCGCCTGACCTGGGCAGGGACACCTTCCACTAGACCAGGTTGCTCAGAGCTCCATCCACCCTGGAATGCTGGCAGGGAGGGAGCTGTGTGCTGCTCCTCGGTGTGTGTGTGTATGAACTCTCCACATTTTCCACACTTTCCTGTATTCATTTCAACCATCACTTTAGTGTGACTTACTCCCTTTACCTATTTCTTCTTGTGAACTTAGTCAAGATGAATTTGAGATACTTTTGGGAGATCCTGGTACTTAGAGAACTGGTGTTGAGTGCTTTGTGAAAATCAGTTTCCTTTGCCAATGTTAGTTATTAACACAAAGCTGGAGGCAGTGGAAAAGCTATCCAGGTATGAAAATCTAGGATGTTCCCTTCAAGGTTGATTCAGCAAGAAATCACTCTGAAAATCATCATATCAGCTGTATTAGGGAGGAACTGCAAAAAAAAAGCTATTAAAAATGTGTTTGGATAATGAGTGTGTGTTTATACATGTGGTGTATTACATATATATAAATATCCTACTTACGTTGTTGTATATGAGAGGACAGCTGTTTAGTTTGATAGTAAATTATATTTAAAAGTTAATACATATTTAATTTCTGATGCTGCTGAAGAGTGTGCAAAAGCATTCAATAATTTCACTGGGCTTTGTAAAGAACTTAAACCTGGATGATTCATTCATGTTATTTATTGCATTCAGAAAATGACATTTACCTGCCTATAAAGACTCTTCCTTCAACTTTTTAAAATCTATGTGCTAATCAGGCTTTTGGTTTCCATAACTGGTAGAAAGCTACATGATTCACTTTGAGAATATTTTTGTTCTTTATTTTATTATATGAGACAGATCAATGCATCATTAGCTTATATTTGAAGAGAGATCTTTAGAAACTGCTTTTTATTTTAGTAAACGTTGATGGTTTTGTTCCTTCAGCTCCTTGAAAAACCATTTTGTGTGTACTCACATTAAGAATGTTCCTGCAAATTGTTGGCACAATCCTGTACTCATTAAAGAGGAAATCGAGATTAAAAGAGAAACATGCCAGAGAATTATCTGTAAATAAAAGCACATTTTGCACTGTGCTTAAACTGAGAAGGTACTCATGTCTCTTGGAAAATAATCTCTGTGCTCTTTGTATTACACTTTTTAACAGCACAAACTTGTGTCTTTGCATTATTATCAGAATTCTAATGTCTTTGCATCTTGTCATCTGGCCTCTGGAGCTGAGAATGATATAAACGGGATATAGCTGGTAAATGTCAGGGATGCTGACGAGATGTCAGCAGACCACAGCTGAGAGCTCTGGAATTCAAATCAAGAGAGGCTGATCCTTATCTCAAACGATGTGTTTGAGATCCCTCACCCCTTCCCAAACTTTCTGGGGCTCCAGCACGGGAGGCTGAGGGTACCGCAGGATTTTCCTCTGCTGTAAAGGCTGAAAACTCCTGGAAATTCAGCCCAGTCAGGATGAGAGTCTCTTAATTTAAGTACAAAGAAAACCAGGCAGGCACTTTCTTGTGAGCTTTGAATTTTATGAGTCGCTACTTCCGAGTGTTGTTCCACCTTCTGCACATTTAACCCGAGTCCAAAGGCACTGATGTGCTGTCCTGGTTTAAAAGTAGATGGGAAACTGCTTTGCAGAGACACTAAATGCTATTTTAGGATTAAATCCCTTGAATACCTCAGCTTACTACACAGGTTACAGCAAGATGCTCAACTAATGAATCATCATTGAGCACTTGCATTTGCATAACGGAGGGAAGATGAGGCACCACACAGTGAGGGCAGCCTCTAATTTATGAACAGGAGACCAGATTCATTTTTTTACAACATTTTTTTTCCATTTATGTTTTTATATGTCAATGTAAAAATGTTTCCATGGAGACTGTAAAGGTTTTTATTAAAAGGTCGATAATATACCTCCTACATAATAATTTAAGCAACTTGAGTGAAACCTTATGATCTTGTTTTTCAACATGTTCCAGTTGGCATTTTTCCTCCATTGTAACCTGTGCCAGAAAAACGCAGCAAAACTGCAAAACCTGGGAATATGGCATTGTAGCAGTGTATATATATAGATATAAAAATATTAATGTTTAGGGGTAAAAAATACATTAGCACGACAAAAGTAAGTTGGCTGGGTGCTGTGGTTACGTAATACTTGGTGTTAACATGTAGCATGTACTGCTTGTGCTACACCAGCATATTTTGTGATATATAATACAGTGTTTATCTATATTCAAATTAGAATCTATATTTTTACTCTGCTCCCTGGGGATGTATTATTTAAACAATCTCAGTCACAAAAAATAAACGTAAGGACTAAAGCTAAAATAACTCTGAAGTATTTTTCCCAGTCCTGATTACACTGCACTCTCTGCTGTCTCAATATATCTTTAATTATTATAACTGATCTGAACACAAAAGGGACGGATTCTCAGCTGCAGGGAGCTGGCTTAGCTCCACAGAAAATTCCAATGGAAGGGGGTTAACTTTCATCAGGAGTAAATCAGACCCAGCTTCATATTTCCTGTCCTATTTTGTCCTGTCCTTTGCATTTTGCTGGCCTGAGCCAACTGGTGAACAAACCCCCAACCTCTGCTCTGTCAGGATTTCGCTCTCTTTGCTTTCTCTCTGATTTCTCCTGCTCTTTGGGTCTGGAGAGGAGGCACAAAAAGCTGCAGACACAGGTTGTGCATCGTTACTCCCTTTGCTTCTCAGGCACAACTGCAATGCAAGGGGAGAGCTGAGGGCTGTTGGTGCAGCAGAGGGGTGTGAGGAATATCTGTGCTCTGGGATAACACTCCTCCCAGAGAACATTTGCCCTGAGCAGTAGCTGAGGACACCATAAACCGGAGCTGGCATCAACACTCCCGGCCCCCCCGCTGTCAACAACACTTCCCTAAACCCCTTCCAGTGCCACTCGGAGAATAACAAACCCGCTTCACCTTCCTGAAAGGCAACTCTGTAAGCAGAGGAAACTTCCCAGCATTTGCATAACCTTAATCTTCTGGTGAACATTTGCGGATTCTACACTCTTGCTTTCAGCAGCCAAGTAGAAACGCAAGGCCTTTTAACTGTGTGCTTTTTGATTAACCAGTAGTATCTGGGAATAATAATTGGTCATGGCCATCCATCCTACAGGGTTGATTAACTGGGAATAAGCTGCATATTTTTTTCTTTCTTTTTTCTTTTTTTTTCTTTTTTTCTCTCTCTTCCCATTTTTTCTTTTTTTTTTTTTTTTTTAAACTGTAAAGCTTTTCTGTGGTAATTCCACCATTCATTAGGATGGAGAAATTGGCTCCAAACCAAGTACATCTGCCAAAGCCATTATTTCCATCATCACACTCTGCATCAGTCTGCAGTGCAGCCTTGTAGGAAGACAATGTTCTGTCCCCTTGTGGTTCTTAAGTTATGGGTAAGGAGCTTACATATATTAAAAGGAGGGTCTTCACTTAGTCTCTTAATCTTTATGAGCACTAATAATAGTCAACTCCTTTTCCAAAATTTAAAAACACTTACTTTCAACATAGAAGGGTTGCACATGTTAGAAGATAAGTCTCAGTTCAATGAGATTAGGAGCTCCATGTTTTTGTCAAATACCTACACAATTTAGGTTTTAAAAAGGGGCCTCTGTAGCTTTAATGCATACACTCTTCCCCCTATACTTACATTCTGTATCTTTAAGAGGATAATTGCTGAATTGAAATTTGAGAGTGTTATCTTAATAACCAATTACTCAAATAACTTTGAAATTGGCTTAAATTGGCTCGTCATGCTACATTTACCTGAATCTTTTTATGGGAAAGTTAGGAACAAAAAAAAAAAAAAAAAAAAAAAAAAAAAAAAATCCTTTGGCAGCCTGATTTGTTTAGCATTGCTGGAGGTTCCTGTTTGCAGCAGGGAGAGTGGCCTAGTGTAACCCCAGCATGGACCCCTTGCCCAGTCACCTCCGGTATGGTGGAGGAATGTGGTAGGAGGCCAGGATTCCTGGACCCTGCTGCCCCCTCACCCCATGGGCTCTGATCCCCCAAGGACCTGCCCAAACACTGCCTGCTGTGACCTTGTTGCACTTAAAACTTCCTCAGGAGGGGCAGAGGAGGGACAGGCACTGATCTCTGCTCTGTAGGGACCAGGGACAGGACCCCACGGAATGGCCTGAAGTTGTGTCAGGGCAGGTTTAGGTTGGATATTAGAAAAAGATTCTTCCCCCAGAGGGTGGTCAGGCACTGAACAGGCTCCCCAGGGCAGTGGGTACAGCACCAAGGCTGACAGAGCTCAAGAGGCTTTTGGATGATACTCTGGGGCACAGGGTGGGATTTTGGGGTGTCCTGTGCAGGGCCAGTAGTTGAACTCAATGATCCTTGTGGGTCCCTTCCAGCTCAGGGTATTCTGTGATTCTGTGCTCACTACAACACAGAGAGGGATTTGGGGATGGGAGGATGGAGAGGATGGAGAAATTTGCCACCTCTTTGCAATGCACTTACAGCTCATGAGCCAATGGTATGGAGAGGAGGAAATGGAGATAATTCTCAGCTCTGCTTGTAATTCTTATTAAAAATAGAGAAAATCAATATAATATTTTTAAAGACTTCATATATTTAGTAATATGGCTGGACAACATGGATATGGTTCATATGTTTAGTAATACGAGGTTCTGTGGGGGGATGTCAGACGTTACCCTGCATTCTGCATTCAAGTCCTTTCAGCATTTCCTGATACAAAATAGAAAAAAGTAATAAAACTTCAGTAAACCCAAATGCCTTTCCTTAGAACTATTCAGACAACTGAATTTCACAAACAATATACAGTAGATTTGAATAGAACTCATTCACCCTATGAGCAGGATCTCCAGTTGACACTGACTTTCCAAACTGGCCCATGTGTCTCATGGTTCGAAACTCAGAATTTACCAGTTCAGATTCATTGTTTTATTCTGGAACACCTGAATATTTTACCCTGCTATTGGAAGCAGTGGATACAAGATCATATTGCTTACAGCCAACACAGAGGGCATTGCTGGTCGTTAATGGATCGTGTTCTCCATGGCCTGGCTGCTGGGAGGTGGAGCAGCGTCTGGAATGTGATGGATCTGCCGACAAAGCAAAAAATCGTTCTGAATCCTCTTTTGTTTGGCTGCATTACCAAATTTCAGATGAGGAGGGTCCACATGTAAAGAACCAAAATTCACAAAAGCGAGTCTGATTTAGGAGGAGTCAGAATAACAAATAAGGTGCTACATGTTGTGCTCACTCCTGGGCAAGCGGAGACTTATTCCAGAGAGCAGGAAAGATTGAAAGGAGCCCACTGGACCTCCTGAATGCCTGGTACCTTTTGTCCTGATGTGCTGCCTTCACAGAGTGCTGTGAAACAGCACAGACTGAGGTTTTGGCTTTCTCCTTAACTTTTTTTTTTTTTATGATGGAGTCTTCCAGGTTAGAATATTCTTCCTCTCCTATTAGATGCTATTCTCTTAAATGGAACACTGTGTTTTCCTATTAGATTATTCTGAATATTTGACCTTTGGATAATCCTAAAGTGCAACATCATTTCCCCACAGTGTTAGTTTTACTGAACATCTCGAAATGGAGATAGTTCAAAATCAGAGTGAAGTTTGAGTTCTGTGATAATAAGGCCTCATTTTTCTGAATGATGTGACAAACAGGAATAAGGGTCAGCTCTGTATAACCCTAATATTGCTCTTATTAATTTCAAATACATTTGTCCTCCAACTAAAAAAGTAGTTTAAGGCTATTCCTTGTCCTGTTTTCTCAGTAGAATATCCAGATTATCTTTCAACACCTGGGAATACCCAGGGGTAAAACTAGATCTTTAACTGTTCATTTTACAAAGTCTTATCTAGGCTTATCAACAGACCCAAACTCTGTCAGGTGAGATAAAATGCCCAAAGCAAGAGTTTGATGATCCAGACTGTATTGGTTTTCTTTGATTCTCAACCTCTGTGAGTATAACAATAGAAATATGTCTCCAAGACTTTTTATTTTCCCTAACCTCTTTTTCTAATCCTCTCCTTCAGATCTTCCCCAATTATCACTAAATTAAATAAACTTTTCAAATTCATTCCAATACCGGGTTAAAATTAAGTTTTGGGTTGGAAGGGAACTTAAAGATCATCTCATTCCCACTCCCTACCATGGGCAGGGACATCTCCCACTAGACCAGGTTGCTCCAAGCCCCATCCAACCTGACCTTGGACACTTCCAGGGATGAGGCAGCCATAACTTCTCTGGACAACCAGTTCCAGTCTGAGACAAACCAAGTCTTACACCCTACAAATAAGGACCCAACTTCAGCTGATTTTTGTGACATTTCAGCTATCTTGGTCCAAAAAGATGAATTATTAAATTCACCTATTTCTTCCAGATCCTACCCAAAATTTTCATCTTAGATTTGATAATTTCAAATACATCTACTCCAAAGTAAATATTTTCACAGCAACAAAATGTAAACACACATCTTGCCATTTTGTGTGAGGGTAAAGAAAATCTTCCAATGAAGTCAACTAAATGTCCCAAGTTCAAGCTACAAACCCAGTCAGCCAACTTCCTACCCTTTCGAACCCTAAACACATCCTTATCTGAGAATAGACATGGAATTTTCTCTCAAAATTATGCATAATATTCATATTTCCTGATGGTTGTCCAAATTCTCTGTGTTTACAGGATTCAACAAGAAAATGTGGTGTTCGACCTATGGCCATCCCACCTTCACCTCCTACAGCACCTGAGGCTCTTCTGGTCCCTCAGCCACTCATTCCTGTTGCCCTTGTATTCTTCTATGCTGCTTTTTCAGAAGCCACTGGAGAAGAGCTTGGGTTTTGAGAGAGAGATATTCTTGGCTTTGCAAAACACACACTTCTCTGATGATTTTCTGAAGTGCCAAATGGCTCAGGGATTGAGAAAGAATGCACTTTTCCTGAATACTCTTTTTTACTTTTTAATAGAAAGCAGGTTTTATATGGGATCCATAATGGAAGAGGAGAAACCTGAGATTTCTGCAGGCATTTAAGGACATATGTATAGGATTTAGATGAGACTAAATTCAAGTGCAGAGATGATAAATGAAATACCAGCCACAGAGTATTATTTATTTCTGTCTGTAGACTGTTCTACTCTAATTCTTCTTTGAGACTCTGGTCCTGAAGCTACACCTGTGTCAGGTCTTAGAGGGAAGTGAAACCACGGTGACATGGCCTGTGGAGAAAAATGCTCCAATTGTAGCTCCTGTCCTAGATTGGATTTGCTCCAGGAAATCCTCCTCTGGAGCAGGAGCTCTCTCAGCTTCAGGCAGATAACACATTCATAGCAGTTCATCAGGTCTCATCGTCTGTAACACGAGGAGCTGAATTCCTGCTGGAAACACTGACTCCAATAACGGCACACAGAACTTCGGGACAACCCATGTGTTTTAAGAAATTCCCTTTTAACCAGGAACATGCACAACACCAGCTCAGATCAGGAACGCTTCCAAGGGAATTCGTCAGCAACTGGCTACACAGATGCCTTCTCACAGATGTTGGGAAAAAATGCTCCTGGAAGCCAGCTGGACACAGGTCAGGCACCAATTATCTGCCAATGCTTCGTGTGGCCACGTCTCTCTGCCCAGTCTGGCAAAGATGACAGAAAAGAGAACTTTCATCATCAACCAAGATCTCAGGCTTCTGAGATTCCATCTCAACCGGCCTTGCTCATCCCTCAAAGTCCCTCCTAAGCTTCTCATGGAAAAATGGAATTCCAGAACAGCCCATGTGCATCTTCGACTTGTGATACAGATTAAAAAAGATCCCAAGCCTTGATCAAAACTGCAGCATAAAATCCTCCTTGCACAGCAAAAATGCTTGTTGGAAACATATACAGGAGACTGCACCATTCCCAACCTGACCAAATTTCTGCCCTGGAGACCACCAGCCAGGATGGGTGACCCCAGACCTATTTCTCCATGAGATGGGTGTCCCCTCCATCCAAGGCCTTGATGACACAATTATGTTGCAGTTTCAGTTAAAGAAAATTGATAAATTCTCTTGTCCACATAAAAGAAGTCCATACCCCATTTAGCAGTGCAATTTGCCTACCCACCGTCACTAACATAAATCTCCTTTATTAACTGACTAATCTTCCTTCCTTCCCTCTTTTTCCTTCAGTCATACTTTCTTTAACTCTCCTTATATTAAGCATAAAGTACAAACCACAAAACCCCACTTCTTTCTTTCTACTCTTCCTAACTGTAATGGTCTTTCATGAGAGCCAGGGCATTTTTCAAAGAGGTTTTTTTTTTGCCTAACCCAATCATCTGCTGGACATTTCTGCTGCCAGGTGTAGGCCTGATCTTCCACACCATGAGAAAGATTTGCTCTTTGCAGTATTTCCCATCCAATTAGAAACAGGAAATACTGGAAATCTTACAAATTTTTTTTTTTTTTGCCTCCAAGATTTTCCATTCCAGCTTTCCAGACCCAAGGGGTGGATAACCACCCAAATCACTGGGCTGTTGTTCAAGCTGCAGCCACCTCAAGCCCACGATAACTTGGTCACCTCTACCTCAACCACCTGCACCATTGTCACCTGCCTTCAGCTGCCTCCGTGGGTGTCAATTAGCCTTCCTACATAGCTGTGTGAAAGAGAAGTAAAGGGTTAAAAGAAACCTTATAAACCAGCCTGGAAGAAGTACGAGGCATACAAGTCTTATGTAAATGTGCAATAAAAATGAGGAAAGGGAAAAAAAAATAATAACTTGAAGATGGGGGTGCTGTTTTTATTCCCAGTGTGGGCTAATAATTAGGGTGAGAATGTCATGCAATGAATTTAAAGCATCTCGCATTTGCTGTAGCCTTTGTTACTGTTTTTACCTCCTATTGGATTAACTTCCCTTCTAACCAATACAATATTTTTCAGCAATAAAGCATTCACTCAATATTCCTTTTCATAAAACCCTCCACGGCTGTAAGAAAACATAATTGGATGTGCACTATCCAGCTTGAGCTTCATAAACATTAAGTCCAACAACATGTTATAAATAATAGTGATACAGAAGATTAGCTCTATTAACCTCCTAACTGAGCTGGAAGCATTAGCCTCTTCCAGAAGAGCTACCGCTCCGCAATGCCGCACAAAACTCGGTGTCTGCCTTTAATTTCCACCCTTGCTGCTGTTCCCACATCTGCCTTACAGACCTTCCATGCTTCTGGTCCTCTCCAGGTCAAAATGCACAGTGGCAGATTGGCATATTGAGCTATTAATACGTTGCTCTATGCGTTACAGATGTTGCATAAATGAACGGCGCTCTATCACTGCGCCTTGACACGGGGGCCCCAGGGGTGGGAGGCTGAGACCCAGATCTGTCTACAACCTGCCTACTCTGGCAAAAAAAAAGAGGGGAAAAAAAAAAAGAAAAGGAGAGTTGCCCCTTATTGCAGAATCACATTCCAGCTCGCAGAGTCAATTTTTCAGATGTTCTTGCTTTCCTGTTCCTTGTTCCTTCACTCAGACCTCATCTGGCCGCGGTGAAAAATGATGTGACACAGTTTTTTATTCTGCACTTGACACCCTTATGGAAGGCAACGTGGCTCATTGATTCCAAACTCCTCAAAGGTCAAGGCACTAGGAACAAAGATTTTTTGGAAGCAGCCCAGGAAAAACTTTAAACCCAGGCCCTGTATACCCAGAAAAAACAGAACTGTTAATTGTTACCCCTTCTGTCGCTATTAAGCCTCATATGAACACTGAACATATGTTCCCTGATCATGTACTTTTATATTAAAATGTTATTGAGTCACCAGGTGAAATGTGTATTAAGTGCACAGCTGAAAATAGACAGTAGGTTTAAATCTTGACAGCAAACAGCTGTAGGACTTCGAAAACTTAATTCAAATAATGTAATCAATAGGTTATGCTACAATTTCAAGTTTCCCTAAACACTTTCATATGAAAAAGGATATTAATTCATTGGAGATTAGTTCAGCTAAAAGATAGATTTTTCTCTGTCACCTCTAAAACACAGATAAAAAAAGAATTCGAGATGTTTTAAGAAGTGCAAAACATATTTTTCTGGTTTAGCACACCACAAAATCATGTGCCTTTTTATTCCACACTCTCTCACTCTTTCTCCAGTGCAGATTAATAACGATTACTCAGTGCACTGTTTACTCATTCTGCAGCTGTACAGGTTTTGAAATGCTAATATGTGAATTATGTTCTCATTTTATCATAAAAATTGGAGAATGGGTCATATCCAAACAAAACAGAGTGTAAGGAGAGAACCTGAGTTTATTCAGATACACATAAAACATGCCACGGCCATGGAACCTATGGTGGAATAAAGCCATGGAAAATAAACAGGAATATTTGCATTTGAACCATTGGTTGGGTCCTTCCAGTTGATGATTTGCAGGAAATTGCGTCTTTATAGAACCACAGACTGTTTTGGGTTGGAAGGGACCTTAAAGATCATCTCGTTCTTCTCACTGCCATGGGCAGGGATACCTTCCACTATCCCAGGTTGCTCCAAACCACGTCCAACCTGGCCTTGAACACTTCCAGGGAAGGGTTTCTTCTCACTGCTATTGAGGCCATTGTCCATCCATGCATCTTTAGAGTTACTCTTAGGGAAAATCCTCACCTTTTTGTGGCCACCAGGCTGTAGATGCTATTCCAGACTTTGTGTTGGGTGGAAAGCAGGTCAGGAACCAGTGCAGGGGAAGGGGGGTCCCAATCACAGGGAATTAATTGGTAGTTAATACATATCTGCACCCAGGATTTTGTTACATGGGAAACACCCATTATTATTAACATGTGTTAAACATATATGAATCGCTGAATTTATTATACGTTATAGGGGTTTGTGTTAAGATACACAGAGCTTTGGTCCAGCACCTCCAGCACCTTCAGCAGCAGAAACTCTTGAAAATACCATTTCTCACAAAAAATCAGTGGTGTCAAAGGACTATCTCAACTCTCGCATATGGCAGGGATTCTGTTAATTTTCTTTTCCTTCTTTTCTATTTGGTTACACATTAAATATGTGGACACATCATTTGGTGTCTCTTCCCTTAAGTGAATTTTCCAGGGTAACCATGTTTGTTCTCCTTCTCAGCTTCTCATTATTTTGTAGAGAGGTCTTTAACACTGCAGACCTGTGCCATACAGAAAAATAGTCTCCCTAAACAGGAGTCAGGAATCCTGAAGTCGTACTGAAACTTGTTTATGTTCATTCTTTCCTTTCATTACGTAGAATTGCTCCAGATTTAAATGAACCAAACCAGAAGATTGTACTGGCATTTTAAAGGAGAAATTATTAAAATCTCCATGAATTTGTTTTAAGAAAGGGGTTTTTCTATGATTTAGTTTTTATCCAGTCTCCAACAGGTCTTCTGTTTGATTGTATAGGTTACATTAACATTTTAATGATTTTATTTCTATGTATTTACAGA
Organism: Corapipo altera; assembly: GCF_003945725.1. Lineage (NCBI taxonomy): Eukaryota > Metazoa > Chordata > Aves > Passeriformes > Pipridae > Corapipo > Corapipo altera. The sequence continues at coordinate 1,804,643 of NW_020884915.1, forward strand.
AAGTTTTTTCATAGGAACTCAGGAAAGGGTCTCACAAGATTTCAAACTTGAATTCAGTGTGATTTACTCGAAAATGTGAAAATTACTTCAGTGTGAAGTACTAGAAAGACAGTCTTCTCAAATTATTTTCAATTTGTGTGGATCCTGTTGAATACATATAGATATGTATTTCCATGTGCAAAATGTTTAACAGCAAATTTTGACCCAAAGGATTTTTCTCCTATACAGAAGTGTGTTAACCTGAGTTGTTTCTTGTTATTTTACTTTAAAAAAATATATAACCTATTATTGAACTGTAGAGAACACAGATTCTCAGTGTCCTTTGAGGTCTAACTCCACCTATTTCCTTGGTGTGACGTTTGCTGGGGGTTAAGCACCCTGGATTGATTTTCTGGGATAGTGCAGGAGAAGAGTTGAAAGTCCATCCACACAGCTCACACAAAGGACTCCAGATTCCACTCCATGAACTGATTGCTCTTAAAAAAGGCAACACTTCATGTTCATGTAAAAGAAACCTTCCTGCCCTGGGAAATTTCTTCTTACATGACAGGTAAAACAGATAGAGAAAACTCCACTTATTAATTATCATCTGGTGGATCCTCATTCCAGATTACTTTTAATCTGCAAGCCAGGCCAGCACAGGGAATTTTCCCCCTCTCTGTGCCTTGAATGATGATTTTTTGACTCTCTTTGATATCTGCAGGCATGGAGAAGTTGGATGGGGGAGGTGGGGAGGCAACCTTGACCACGGGGCTTTTTGCTCATGGGCAGGAGAATATTGTGGGGAGCCCAAAATTATCTGCAAAAGGAAAAGGGATTACAGGGAACTGCAGCCCTTGCCTATTGCCAGTGTTGTGCTGTACTGAGAGAAAACTCCAGCAATTCTAATCCCAAACAGGAGGATCTCTGCCAAATATCATTTGAAGGTGCTGTGGAGCTGGGAATTGGCCCCTCATTAGAGATGCTGAGATTTCTCTCTTTGGAAGGGCAGTCTTCCAACCCATGGAAATTCATGGGAGGTGAACATGGATATGCAGGTAAAATCTGCCAAAAATTCTACAAGGTGGGCAAATTCAGCAAACTGCACTGGAAATTGTTCTCAGGATGCCAAAAACTTCTTGTTTAGTGCCAAAGAGTTGCAGTTTGAACAACTCTTACATTTTTTGCACTGCACTGTCTTAGTCGGTAAGTCAAATACAATGTAGAAGATCTGTTGCTCAATAGTATCTGTTGATTATTGATTTTTAAATATATTTATATATACAAGTATATATAAATATATATATATTAATATAGCTTAATTGGATTAGTTTGACCAATTTTTAAAAATATACTTAGCTGATACTTCAAAGTAAAGTTACAGGTCTCTCTGAGCTAAAATTGCTAAAACTATGTAAGGACTAAAAATTAACTTTGTAGAAAGCATGGACAGAAATAAAATATAAGAATTTAAATGTCAAAGGCTGTTCAGGATTTTTTTCCTTTAATATATTTCCTGAGATTAATATCGAACCATGGAAGGGCTTGGGTTGGAAAGGAACTTAAAGATCATCAAGTTCCATCCCCTTGCCTGGACAGGGACACCTTCCACTGTCCCAGGTTGTTCCAAGCCTCGTCCAACCTGGCCTTGGACATTTCCAGGGCAACCTGTGCTAGGGCCTCACCAGGGTCTCACCCTCACAGGGAAGAACTCCTTCCATATATCTATCCTAAATTTACTCTCTTTCAGTTTGAATTAATAAGTGTATATTTATCCTACTGGGATTCCACAGATTATAGATTCCCATTTCCAGAATAGATACTCCTGAAAGTCAGCAGGAACTGGGAGCAGCTTGGGAGCATCATTTCAGAGGAACCATAGAGCAGACAGTTTTATTGTTGAAATAGCTTAAAAATAGTTTTGAAATAGCTTTAAAAACAGCTTAAAAATGCTGCTAGAAAGCAGAATCATAAACCCAGGTAACCAATAGTTGTATGAGAGCCCTGACCCACCTGGGAACTCATTGCTCTGCAAAGGGACAAAATCTGATTTGCTGCAGGGGAACAAAACCCTCTTGAAAGATGAAGCTCCTGAATGAAGGGCATGATCCTAAACTGGGGTATTTTATCCATTAAGAAACCCAACTGCAGAATGGTCTGTACAAGGAAGAGCTTCAGGCAGTATCACCTGAAACCCAAAACATTGTTCTGGAAAGAGGTAATACTGACTCAAACTTTTCTCTTGGACCGGCAGGAAGGGCTCTGAACAACATCCCAGCTGTCTTGATGAGAATTTGGATTTCTCAGGGAGTTTTGAGTCAGGACTAGCTACTTAAAACTCCATTTAGAACTTAAAGTAGAAAGATTGATTTTCTGATGAAGCCCATAGGGACACTTCTCAACCAAGTTAAATGAAAAGGAAATAAATTTTGGAGGAAATTGAGAAAGAGACTTCTTTGACTTTTTTCTCCCCAATTTGCTTTATATTTTTCTTTATCTTCCATGGTCCTTTTTGCAAGCAACCATCCTCCCCATGCACAGCAGCTCTGGGCTGTCTCCCACAGCTGGATGCAGCTGCACCAGTGGGTGCAAGCACTTCGCATCCCTTCTCCCATTGCTCTGATATTGGAAATATCTATGGATGTACCCCCTTCCTCGAAGCTCCTCTAGTGCCAACCATCAGCTGAGTGAGGAGACTAAACCAGGAGGAAAAAAAAAAATAAAGAGGAATAAAAACAGCAGACCTGGGAATAGATATATAAAGCATTCTATTGTGCTTGCCCCAAAATGATATTCCTGGGAATTTATGCAACATTTTATTGCTTGCTGTATTTAAAAATATATACTTCATCCAACTCTTCTTTACACAGTGGTGCTGCTAAACTTTTAGCGTATTTTATGTGTTCAAATAAACCTGAAAGCATGGCTTTCAATGCTAAGGAAAAGGCAGCAATTTATTGGTAAAACTCGATTTCACACCTGTAGTCTTTACCCAGAGCCCGACATTGTTCTGTTTGCTAATTGTAAACCTTGTAACTTTTTGTAACTTTTTGAATGAGCACAGAAGTCTTATTTTACATCTGGGCTAAGGGTTGAACCGAGATGGAATATCACAAGTAGTCATAAGAGAGTTCAGGGTCTGAAGGCATGACTAAACCTAAGAATTTCTAGTATCTAACAAAAATGGTTAAAAAGCATGAAACTATCCGTGATTCAGGCCAGTGCTGGGGAGCAGAGAGGGAGAGGGGTAAGGATGTTGGCAGCCTGGTGTCTCTAGGAGCTGCTTCGGAGTCCAGCTCCAGCATCTACAGCCTCTACAGCAACAATTTTCATAGGACCTTCCCTCCTCCAACAGAAATTTTGAGATTAAAGAGGTGTAGTCTCACCTTTCTTTCAGATATTGTTGTCAATGAGTATTTCAAAATGTTCTTTAAAACCTCAGGGAAAGGACATCTTCTGACTTCTGTGGTCACTTGGCTGGGTACAGGCTTACCTGATCACCCTTCCAAATGGGTTAATCAGCCTCTCTGTGTTTTTGGTGGGGTTTTTTTGGTTTTTTTGGGTTTTTTTTTCAGAAACATGATGAAATGCTGCCTTTCTGGGGGATTTCTGCTTGCAATGATGTTTGCTCTGCCTGTGCCTGGGAAAGACGGACCCTGCGGTCACCCCTGGAACCCAGACCCGGCGTCACACCAGGCACTGTCACGTCTTCTGCAGGCACAGCCCACAGCCCAAGTGGTCTGAGCCAAGCCATCTCAGAATGAGAAAAGTGAACTTAATCTTGGACTGTCAGCTCAAATTTTCCCCACAGTTTCATGGAACAGCCGTATTTTCCCTTAGGAAAAAAAACTGTGGGCTTCTAGTAAACCTTGGTAAGGAGTTATTTTGTTTGCTTTTGCAAGACTATCAACAAACCAAACTATGTAGACTTGTCTTTAATTGTGAAACTTTTCCTATCACGTATTTTCCAGCTCCAGAGAAGCAAGGCCACCACGTGTGAAATGTGAGGGTTTGTAGGATTTGTCCTTTGGATGCCATTAGCATCTCCATAGATGTTTTAAGCTCAATAGCTGCCACTGTGGCTGTAAACTGCCATAAACCCTATGGAAAACCCCCAGACATGAAGGAAACTTTCCACCTTTCATACAGTGGTGTCTTCATGCCAGTGACACGGTTTATCAATGCAAAGAGACAAGAGAGAGAAACAGGAAAAATCCTCTGTTTGTCCTTCATCACACAGCTCATCCTGGAGCCTGGGCCTGTAGTTGGACACAGAACAAACTAACAAATACTGCTAAAGGTTGAGCAAACAAAGCCATAAACCACAGGCGTGACTTTTTCCCCTCTTGCATAGACTGGCTGGATGACAGGATTGCTCTGGTGGTTGGGTTCAGTGTGACTATGATGGGACATGGTAGAAAGAGAGCTTGTACCAGCACTGAAAACACAGCAAAGGCATTTCCAGGCACGTCAGAAAAGCAGGAATTTTCCAGGTACTGCATGAAACCAGGCATGGCAAGGGATGTACCAAATGGTCAGTGAATGGTTTGGGCTGGAAGTGACCTTTAGAGGTAAACCACCCCAACCCTCTTGCAATTAACAGAGACCAGATCAGGTCAAACTGGCAGAGGGAGCCTTCTGTGGCTTTTTCCTCTGTTTTGTGTGAAGACTGATGCAATCAGCCCTCAGCACAACCTCTGACCATGGCTATGGCTGGCTGTCCCTCCTTCACCACCAGGGTCAAACAGCTGTTTGTACAACCAAGCACCAGAGCTTCACAACATGGTTTAGTGGCCATGGTGGTATTCGGTCAAAGGTTGGACTTGATGATCTTGGAGGTCTTTTCCAACCTTCCCTATGAGGTAAGGCTAAGAAAAGTGGGATTGTTCAGCCTGGAGAAGTCTTTGAGGTGGCCTAATTGTGGCCTTCTGGTGCCTACAGGAAAGATGGAGGAAGACGATTTATGAGGGTCTGGAGGGACAGGATAAGGGGGAATGGCTTCACACTGACAGACAGTTGATTTGGATTGGAAAAAATTCTTGGCTGTGAAGGTGGTGAGTCTCTGGCACAGGTTGCCCAGAGAAGCTGTGGCTCCCCCATCTCTGGAAGTGTTCAAGGCCAGGTTGGACGGGGCTTGGAACAGCCTGGGATAGTGGAAGGTGTTCCTGTCCACGGCAGGAGGTGGGACTGGATGGGCTTTAAGGTCCCTTCCAATCCTTAATATTCTATGATTCTGTGATTCCATAAGTGAATCCAGGGCTGGGGTGACTCCTTCCTTAGCTCCTGCCATCCGTGCTCATGGCTCTGGGTGCAGAGCAGCCATGGCTGCGGCAGGAGAGAAGGTGTTCTTCTACAAATATTTATACTGTCTCACTATGAAAGATATTTTGTTCCTGATAGTGCATCTTGTCACCGTGGAAATAGACAGACAAAGACAAAAATAAGCATTTCTGGGAATTTAAGGGATTTCCACCTGAAGGCCACTTTCTGTTACAACATCAGAAGTTTTTACAGCTGTCTGAAGGAAATAGTGGCCTTTATTTTGTACAGTCCATGAGAGCAGCTAAGGAAGAAAAATGAAGGTACTTCTCCTGTGGATCTTCCTATAGGTGTTTCTGAAGAGCAACATAACAAATATATGGTTTTACCTGGACAAATTTACCAACTCCTTGCACTGGAAAAGCCTGAGGGGTGGGTGGAAGGTAGTTGTCTAGTTCAGGCTCACCAGAACATCTCTGACCAAACTGCATTTTGGAGTTTCTAGTATCACTTAACAGTAAAAAAACCCTCATTTTTAGCACTGCTGACACAATTTTAGCCTCTTAAACAATACCTTTGTGCTGTGTAGCTTACACTGTATAACCACATTTCTCTCCAGAGTGCTCCACGAAGTCACTAAAGGGCTGACTTTAATTAAGAGTAAGTTCAGAAATACAATTATATATGAAGGTGCATGGAAGACGGAGAGCAAAGATGCAGAAAGTTCAAGGCCCACGTGCTAGTGCTGGAAGATGAGCAGAGGTTTGCTGCAGGCAGGTATTAGTTTTCATGAAAGTGCTGGAGAAATCCCTGAGGCTGTAGGGGAGCTTGTACTGGAAAGGAGCTGAAGTTACAGCAGGAGAAAAACTTCTGATATGGGATTTTGAAGCACATCAGCTTCCTCAGGCTGGTGCCCTGCTATCACTTTCCAAATTGGGTACCAAATCTCAGTACCTAAATGCCTTAATTGTTTTCCCAGGGAAGGTAACAGAAGGCAATCAGTACATCCAACTGCACAAACCTTATGTTATCTTTATTAAAACAAGCTATAAAATTACCTATATTTTATGCCTGGGAAGATTTTTTGACATATTCAGAGATCAGCATGTGTTAAAATAATCATTTAGAAAAAAATAAACCTCAGAATATCAGAAAAGTCGCTTCCTTTTGAAATTATTGCTTCTAAGCAGTACTAAGAAAACTATAGCCCAGAAAGTAACTTTTCAGTGTTGATACTGAAACCTGAAGGAATTATTCAGGTTAAAAACAATCACATTGATGATGAACAATATTAACCATAAAGAAACCTCCGTCCTTTGTGCATTTAGCGACGGGCTCACATTTTCCCCTTTGCAGATGTTACAATGAGGGTGTCAACACTTTGATTTCTTTGTCTGTACATTTAGAATTATGGCTGCTCCATGAATTGCTAACGTGCTCAGAAGACGTGGGCCCAGCTGCAGTGCACATGAGTTCAAGCTCCTGCCCGGGCCTCATGTTTCACCATGACCTCAGTTTCCTGTGCTGAATGGGAACCAACGCGAGCGAGCACTTGTAAAACTGTTTTTGAAGAGTGAAGTTATGAAGAGGTGCTGCAGTGTCAAACATCTGTTTCATCCATTACACTCAAATAGCAGTGGTGACTGTACAGTAGGGCAAGAGCCCTCAATAAATTAAAATCCTCTCGTGGCTACGCTTTCCTGACTCTCTTGAGCCGCCTTGGCTCTTGTGCCAATTTGAACCATGAAATAAGAAGGCAAAAAAGAGAACAGAAATTTTGCTTATTCTGAGATAGCTCGTCACTCCATCAGTAATTAGGAGTTTCTTACACTTTTGCAGGATTGTTTTTAGGTTAAGAAACATGTGGTTTCATCGGTCAATTAATATTTGCAAATGCTCATGGCCAAAACTGGAATTTCAAATTTTGCTTAAAGTAATAGTGGGAGAAAAAAACAAACTTTTTTTTTTTTCTAGAAAACTGTGCAATTTACAGATGTGAAAGTGCTGAAATTCTATACTTGTGATTTCTGGAACGCAATAGAGTTAATTACATTAAGATATATCCCGTAACTGCACTGCATATCTCTTGTCAAATTTGGCATGTTCGTTAATTACCTAAGGAAAAATACATGTTGGCTTAATGGGATGGTTGCTCATTGTGATAAAATATAAATTGTATTCCAGACAAGATATGTAGTGCAAAATAAGCAAAATCTTAAAACCAGAGATCTATTTATAGCCAGGAGGGGGGTGGGAGTCTGGGAACAAACATATCAAACCAGGCAGGCTGAGAAAATGTTGAGAGGCTGCAAAATTATTCATCTCAGGGTTATTGGTTCAAATATTGCTGGGTTAGTCATGTTCACCAGAAGCTGTTACCATTTGCAGTGGTTGGAATGGAATAGGAGTCCAAAATCCATCCCTACAGCCACTGGCACCATGACTGCTGTTACCATGTCAGTGTATGGTCCTTCCACCCCAGTGATCCCCCCTGTTTGCTCCAGTCCCTGTTCAGGCAACAAGAATCCATTGTAGCAAATCTTTGGTCCAGTCTGTTGAGGGACCACCATCACACCACCTGGGTTGAGTCCTCTGACTTTCTTTCAGCTATAGATCACAGAATCACAGAATATGCTGAGTTGAAAGGGACTCACAAGAATCATTGAGTCCAACCCTTAGCCCTGCACAGGACCATCCCCAAGAGTCACACCATGTGCCTCAGAGTGTTGTCTAAATTCGTCTTGAGCTCTGTCAGGTGCTGTGCCCACTGCCCTGGAGAGCCTGTTCAGTGCCCAACCACCCTCTGGGTGGTTTTTTCTAATATCCAATGTAACCCTCCCCTAACACAACTTGAGGCCATACCCTGGGGAATGTGGGATATGTGCGGGAAAAAAAATGAATATGAGAAAGATAGATGTGTAGGAGCAAATCAAAACTCCCCACAGGGGTTTAAGAAGACAAATGGAGGGACATCTGGTCCCTTTTGGGTCTAGAATGGTTTTGGTGAGGAAAACTGAAGCTTTTGAGCTAAAAGATATCAGGATTAATGACCAGCATGTTCAAATGAGCCAAACTGAATGCTGTCCAAGCTATTTTACCTCCCAAATGTGTTGTATCATACATATCACCCACCTTAATTATGTTGGATTTAATGCCATGCTAATACAGCAATATTACCCTTGAACCCTGTGCATCCCCAGAACTTTTCCCTTCCTTTCACTCTCCACAAGCAGAGGGACATACAGGACTTTATCACAAAATCCTTATCAAAATACCAATTCTCATGGGTGTGTCAAAGGATCTTTAACCCTTGATAGAAATCTGGCCTCCCACCCCTCTGCAAAATGCTCTGCACCAGCTTAAACAATTCAACTTCCTGACCCAACAACATGCTGGAAGGGAAAGGAGTGTTTTCCATTTAGTGGCCAAAATACTTTACAGGTTTCTACAAGTTTATCCATAAGCTCTATAATGATGCACTGCAGTTGTATGTTCACACAACCGGGGAAAAAAAAAATAAATTAAAGGTGGTTTGGTTTTAGTGGACTGTATGTCACATAATACAATATAATCTCTTCATAATCAGGATAGAGTTTCAGGGATCTTTTCAGGGAAAAGTAGCCTCTAGAAAAAAAAATAGAGATAATTTTGTGGCTGCAGTTAATGACATAAACAAAAAGAATCATGTTGTGAAAAAATATTTGGTTACAAAATGTGATAAATATCATATACCCCCTGCATGGATGAGGAAGTCATGGGATTCAGACAGAGCAGGGCATGAACACAAAGTTAATAAATGGAAGGGTGGCTGAAAATTCCAGCAGCCTTCCTGCTGGTTTGCTGGTGAAGATGGCCCACAAAGCAGAATTCAGTCTTTGAACTTCTCTGTAAACTCATTCCCTTGGTGCAGATACAGATTGAAGTCTTAAGGTTGGAACGTACACCATGAAAGAGAGAGATAACAAAATTGCTCAGTTTTTCAAAGTGATTTAGGGATTTACACATATTCTTCTGGTGCAAACTGGAATCATTCCACTGACTGACTGGTTTGACTAGGAATCCTGGAAAAGAACAAGCAAAATACAAATATGAAGCAAAAACTAGAAATTCTTGGCACTTGGGGATTTGTGTTGGCCAAATGACGAGACTGAATCCCAGAATCTCTGTTTGGAGAGGATATGAAGTCATTGTTCAAATGTGCACATAAACTGGATCTAGAGGGATAAGATTTAAAAAAATTTACAGAGTTCAGTCTCGTAAAACTATCAATTATACAAGACTGTTTGTGTCCATTTCTGTGAATTTTTCTGTAGAACACATGTTTTCCTTTACTTCTGGATAGACCATGGAGCTGGCAGAGAAACTGGTAGGCTACTAAAAACAAGGGGCCAAAGATCTGCTTAGCAAACACTTTGTGGCTTCATTAACAAAGCAGTCACTGTAGGAGAAGTGGTATTAACTGCTGTGAAGTAGGTGCACAGATTGAGTTCATGAATCCATCTGCATTTTGCAGATGAATCTTTTTGCCATTCTTTAAAAGCAATGCTTTGAGTGTCAGGAAAGTGGATTTTCTTCTTCTGGGACCATGCAGCATCTCTGCTTTTATGATACTTAAGTTAAGTTAGATGAGATAAACGCAGGCTGAAGTGTGCTCTCGGTGAAGCATTTTATTGCACTTTGACAGGGACATGGTTAGTGTTTTATATTTCTCTACTTAGACTGAAACAAACCTAGTAAACACCAAAATTTAAAGATTTTGCTGATATCCCAATATTCTGTACGATCACCAAAGCATAAAGCAAGGTTAAACGCAAAAGATGTGGAATCCAAGATACGGAATCCAGCATTTTCCAAGGTTGGACATGGTGAGCTGCTCACCGGATGGTGTGTGACATTCCTAGTGCTGTCGGAGATGAACTGGTAAGTGTCAGTATGCCATTAAATTTTGGGTTAAATCCTACAAAATCATTGTGATGTGGTACAGTTTACATGTCTCCCTCATTTTGTTCCACCCCTCTGCCATGGGAAGAGACACCTTCCAACAGCCCAGGTTGCTCCAAGCCCTGTCCAACCTGGCCTTGAACACTTCCAGGGATGGGGAATTGAGCAACCTGCTCTGGTGGGAAATCATCTCTACTTTTTGAGTGATCTAGTTTAATTTTCTGAAAAGTGGGATATTATAGGATGGTGCTTTCAGGACTCTCTGCTTCCTGGAGGTTCACAGTTGTTTGCTTGGCCTTTTGTGCTGATTCAACATCTCTGAATGTTCCCTAAACTCTCCTTTCTGCTAGAAATAAACCAGAAATTAAAAAACAAGCTTCAAAGTGGATCGTGATGTTCTTAATACCACACTTCACTCCACCTCCAGCAGTACTGTTGGACCTTGTTAAAGCAAGTTTATTATTGTCTGCTACCCTAAAACATTAAATCCAGTTGTTGCTTCTGGCTCTTTTCTCATGGTAAGCTTTAGGAAAGTGTCAGAAATTACAAATAATAAAACAGTCTAATAAAAGAAGTTTATGTATGTGGAGAAGTCTGTTTGCCTGAATTTGCTGAGGAATTACCCTTCTCCCTAAAGATTACTCCTGCATTGAACTGATTACCAGATAGCTGAATTTGGAGATGAGTTTGTAGGATAGAGTCGATGGGTAGTCAATGTTCTGTTCAATCTGGTGTGTTTCTACAACAAAATATTCAATTACACTGGAATATTGTTTCCATGATCAGTGGGATGTAGTCATGGGCACATTTCAAAAGGTAGAGTTGTTTTGTTGCCTGAACTATGCTCCTTAAAAGTAGAAAACCAGAAGAAATAAGAGTTTTGTCCCAAGCCTATCAAACTTCTTCACTGTGCCAAATCAGGTTGGAAACTCATGAGAACAGCTGTCCTGTGAAAATTCTGGTGCTTCCTGCTCCAGCTTATGCTGTAAAAGCACTCACACAGCTTTTCATGTGGTATTTCAACATCCTCCTGCCACTCTCAGCCAGGAGTCAGAGGCACAGAGATGCTCAAAAACACAAACCAGCAAAGAGGATGGAAAGAAGTACAGGGGTTCCTTGTACAGGTTGTTTTATTTATTGCTTCATTTGCATTTTTGCTAAGATAGCAGGAAATACTCTCGGTTTGAATGCTAAGTGGCAATACCATTGTTTCTTTTTCTTTGCCAAAAACCCCTGGACACGTTTGCTCGTGGGGCACATCCTGGATGCCTCTCCCCAACAGCAAACTCCTGGGCTGGAAACCGGAGGGAAACCCTACAATTTGTCAGGTTAAACAAACCTCTCAGAGTTTCCCATTTGTTATTTGAACACTTGTCAAGTTATGGAAAAGCATTTTAATTAACAACTCTCAGATTTTAAAACAGAAATCAATGAGGTGAACGTACTTCTTTAAGTGATGTCCAGAGTTTTCCTCCAAAGTTACAGTTTGACAGGTTTCCATTAAGTTTATTGACTTGAGAAGATGTGATTGTGTTTTAATATGAAGAATTAATAAAAGATATATGAACTTATATTTGTATAACCCAGTATAAAAGGGTCAGTGCATTTCCCACTCTGATTTTCTTCACAGTTTAGATTTAAATGAATTTGATTCTTCAAGGAAAAGCATCATGACATAAAGGCATAACCCCCATACTCTTTGCCTCCCGTCACCCTCATGTACTGAAAAAAAAAAAAGAGGGAAAAAAAGAGAAGGAAAAGGGAAAAGTAAAACTTAGATTATCTTAATTTGTATTGACTTCATTATTCTCTAGATAAAAGGCTACTCAACATAAATGAGGACTCTGAGTTCAAACTTTTAAAGAATTCACATATTTACATCAATTTTTAAAAGGTTTTATAACTAATGAACTCAGATTTCTTTTGGCATAGCATAAAATCCATTTGTACAGTTTTTAATTAAGAATGCAGCCTACGCAATTAAAATTAAGGGTAGAGACTTCATCAGATGTCCTGTGAGAACTGCAGTCGAAAAAATTATGTTAATGCTGGATGTCCTAAAAGCATTTTCTGAATGTTGGAAACACTTTGTGAGGAATTATTTCTGCTATACAATAAGGATTTATTTAAAGTTGAAAATTAGGAGCTTTTAATTTTGGCCAGTTAGGACCTTATTTATCACTAATGGTTTTGGCATTCATGATAGCACTTTCAGAGCTGATGAGATAATTTAAAACTACCTGAATGTTCCTAAAAAATTCATATCTGTGTATAAATATATATATATATACACACATGTATAGAGAGACTGAGACAAGCACACAATCTATAATGCAAATAATGCAGAAGTAGCCGAGGGAATTCCTAATGCAAATTTTAATATTTAAAGTGACAAGAGCCATTATTGGGAATATTAAGACCCTTCTTTGTTGAAATGATTAAAATTCCATTTGAAATAATGAATGAAATGCACACAGGAAAATTATAAATAACTAATTTCAAAGTTGTTTAAGTTGTATAGAAAATTAAGTTTGATGTAAGTGTAAGGTGTTAAATGAGTTCCCTAGAAAACAGTTTTCTCTTTAGGAAGTGATGCAGTGTGATCAATAGTGGGGTGGGTTTTCCCATTTCCAACTCTGGAAACAATTCCTTCACAATTCCTGATTGTAACTAGGTTTTTCAGTGTGGGAGATACTCAGGGAAGAATATTGATAGTGATCTGAGAGCGCGTGCGAGCAAGATGATACCAAGACAAAACAAAGACATGTGATCCATTGCTCTGTAATATCAGCCTCTTCCTTCACATTGGGGGCAGGGATTTGCTTTTTTCCCTTTTCCTTTTTTCCCTTTTTCCTTTCAACATGGCTTAATGCAATAAAAATGTTTTATATTTAGAAGAGTAACAAGGGAGCTGAGGCTTAGCTTTGGAAGGCGAGCCAAATTTCGTAAGGATTTTAAAGTGTAGAATAAGAAGGTTTGGCTCACAGAATAAGTCATTTCCAAGCCAAAGACCTGACATGAATAAATGTGCAAAGAAGAGAGGGGGAGACAGGTTTTGGGGAGGAAAGGTTGTGGTGATGGATGCAAACCAGGCAGGAAGGAGCGTAGGATGTGATGACCATGACTCATGATGGAGGCTCTTGGACGCACTGGGATGGGCAACCACTCACTGCACCTTGATCACATGAAGAGGATTTTATAAAACAAAGTTATTAAGGCTGAAATCCATGGATTTTAACACTTAAACTCAACAGGTTTTAAAACGCAGATGTAGGGTAGAATAAGGTGCTTTTCACTCAAGTGAGAGGTCACCAATATTCAGCTGTGGTTCTCAGGTCGATGAGCTTTGTAGTCTCATCTCTGTTACTCATAGCCAGTAGAGATCATAAAAAACCCCAGTTTTAATCTTTTTTAGCTATCAGACATTAGTCAAAAAGGGAAAAAGATGCTCACGGCTGAGTTATAGGTGGCTCTTACGTTTGGAGAGGCCAGTCAACAGCTCCCAGCTAAATCATAAATAGCACAACGCTTACATAGCACCCACCACGGAGGTAATTCTCCTCTAATTTACATCGAGTTTACATCATTTTAGCTTTGCCATTTTCAGTGGAGCTGCTGGAGATTTACTTGCCTATGAATCAGAGCAGAATCAGGCCCCTAAATAGCTGCATATGGCCAAAGATAACATTCTGGCCACAAACCTCATTTTTGTTCTTTCTTCCACCCACAAGCCAATAAAATTACACAAGACCTGGACCTGAGAGGCCCCCAGATCCGGGCCAAAAATAAATACAAAAATACAATAAAATTTTAATGTGGAGGCCTCGTGCAATCTTTAACTAGTGCAATATTTAACTGTATGAACAAAAGATGAAACAGCAGCCAAGAAATACATTTCACCTATAATTCCATAAGAACATAGGAAGAAAGAGCAAGGAAAAGGAGGAAAAATCCTTCCATAAAATAACAGTAATACTCAGGAACTTTAAAATACCCATAAAATTACAGTACTAAATTATTAGTGCCCATTTTAGATATTCTTTAAGTTTCTCAGAAGCATTTGATGAAAGGCTGTCAAGAGTTTCAAAATGAGGGGAATAAAGTGAGACCAAGGAAAAAGATCTATTAAGAATATTAAAAGCAACGTGCCTGATCCACTGGTGCCAGTGCCTGGAAAGCCAAAGGAGGCATGTCTCAGCCCCCAGGAACATCTTGTCCTGACAGCAGCATCACACCACCATTGGGACTTCCTGCAGTGGATGCAGGAACCCATTCCCATGGGTGATCCCATCAGGATATGGTGTTGGAGTGGATGTGTGGCTCCTGTGGTCACACCAATGCAGTGGCTTTGCTGAGTCAATGCCCAAAGAAAGGATAAAAATCCTCTTAGTAGCAATCCAGGGTTTCAAGCACTGTGAGTATCTTAAAGCAGCCAAATCAACCCAAATGAACCCAACCCAATCAAACCACGGGGAGAGAAACGCAGGCCAACCAGTCCTGCTGTGACATCTCACTCCAAAAATCTGCACTGTTGGTCCTTCAGGCGTTCCTGGCTTGCCCAGAGATGGGTGAAAGTCTGAGAATTTCAGAAAAGAAGAAATGCAGTACAAAAAAAGCCTGGGGTTGATATGGGAAATACAGAATTAGGTCTTTTTCTTTCTAATTAGGACTGTAGGAGGTGCCACCAAACTGAAAGGGTTATTGGCCTTATCAGGGCCAACCCAGTTTCTCCAAAGGAATGAGCAGGTCCACTGTGATTTGCCTTCAGGAAAATTCCCTGCAAAGCTGCAAGAGTCAGAGCTTGTGTCATAAATATACGGAACTTAATGTAATGATTTATAATTTATATGGCTGGACGATCTATTCTGACTCTTCTTAAGATCTTCCCCCCATTTGGCAAAATACCAAAGCTTGTGGGGATTTTTTTAGTAGGATTTTAAGCAGATGCTTGAAACTATATTGAGCACTTGTTGATGGAAGCACTTGAATTACTCCTGTCTGATAATGTGAATATTAAAAAATGTTTATGTTTACCCACAGCCTTTTAATTGTCAAGTTCAGTTTGGAGTTTTGAGAGACTCTATCTATACATAGATTAAAAAAGCCTTTTTATCATTAGTGATGAGGATTCATTTTAGAGCTTCTGGATGTGCCATGAGTTTGGACAAACACCCTTTCCGTGGGTGTTTGGACAGGAAGGGTACTGCACTGGGATTTATATTTTATATCAAATTTACCTCTGGCTAGATGGACCTTTCAGATCACTGTACCTCAGTTTCTGCAGCTGGATCATGGAGCAGACACCCCTGGAAAAGTTCTGTGGGCACTGGGATGAGCTGTTTCGTGTTGCACTGGATGTTATTATCTCTGCTCAGCCTCAGGTGGATTTTTTTCCCAGGGTAGGTAATTGATAATCCCTCAGACAAAAACAGAGGAATGAAAAAGCAGTAGGCAGAGAGGCTGTTTTTCTGGATTTGTTTTCCTATGTTTAGCTTGTAATCTGTGTATGGAAGTAAATGTACTGTTGAAAACAGAGAGGATTAGAAAACAGTGAATGCTAAAGGTGGCTGTGCGCTCCTGAAAGAGATATAGTGCAGACAGAGCAGTCACAGACTGTCCCATCAATTCACTCTAAACCATGACCTGGAGAAATCACCTTCCAGTTGACAGGGGCTTAGGCAATATTTCAGAATCTGGTCAAGATTTTACAACACCAGATACTGTTTCATTCTCCGGGCTTTCTCTGACCAAAGAATTTTTAACTGGGGCAAACTGTCAAGTATGTGGCGGTTTTGTGAAGCAGGACTGCAAGCCAAGGAAAACTCGGCCCAGAACACCACATTTATTGATAAAGAGCCTGCACAGCAATAACGAGATGGACAAACGCTGTAAAAAACGGCTGGGGAGGGTGGGGGGAGGTGGAGAAGGGGCTTTGTCAGGGCTGGTGCTGCTCAGCTTCCCAGCCAGGATTGGGACTCCAGCCACAAAGTCCTGCCTTGGCTTCAGAAATCTTCTGGTGTTTTGGCATAAAAACATAAATCAGAGCAGATGCAAGTTTGCTCGAAGACTTTTCCCATGCTGGAGAATTTTCATGTTCTCTGCCAAAGTCTGTGTTGCAACCTTTGGCATGCAAGTGTTGTAAGGTTGTTGTGTTTTGTTCCTTTTATAAAACTTTGTGATAATCATGAGCCAGATCTCATAGTGTAGCAATCTTGTGGTGCTTCAAGTTTAGTCATTCAGCAAAAGTTCTGCATTTCTTCTCCTGGTTAAATGAAATACCTCCATTTTTCTTAATTGTTTCTGACATTTCACCCATTATTCCCTGAGCCTCCTCAAAGGATGTGAGTAACTTGTAATTCTCTTAGAAAGCAAACGCGAGCTGCAGAAATATAAACACCATGGTAGTCCCCAAAATAGGGATGATGGGGTGTGCAAAGAGCAAAGCGAAGAGAGATCAAAAAATACATATTTGCTACGGTTGGTGTGGCAACTAAAAGAGTTGGGTTGATTCCTCCTCTTCCAGATATCCAGAACTAAACATCAGGACCAATTAAAAAACTGTGGTCTTTTGTAAATTACTCCCAGAAGAAATCTTGGAAATCTTTCATTTTAGTAATTTCGGTCCAGTGAACCATAAAGCCATTATGAATGAACAAAAATACTAGAGAGAAAATTGAAATACAACAGTAATTAACAATATGAATATATCAAAATCCAACCCAACGGGCAGGATGGGGCCATCAGGCATTTTAACACGGAGTTGAGTGACGGGCAGGTAGGGCACCTTTGATGTCACTTTTCCACCAAGGAGTGACTGAAAGATGAGCAGTTGTTCCTGATAGAGGGATGTTTTCATCATTTCTGTCTAAAAACCTTCTATTCAAGGTGCCCATCTTGTTTACCTTCGAATAATAAGTAATAATTCTCATTTTAGGATCTTCTTTTCTGTTGCCATATGCTAAATGTCAACAAAGGATTATAGGAAAAATCATTGGAAATGTGCAGCTATCACAAATAGAGATTTCCCTCTGGGTTCTCTAATACTTTACAGACAAATGTTAAAGATTTATTGCACATGAACATCAAACATGGTTTTACTACAGTTCTCATTTGGATCAAATTGACACATTTTACATTCATTTTAGCCTAATGAGATTCTTTCACTACACATTATATTCCAAGTGACCTCGTACATGAAATTTGTGGCATGGAACAAACCCACTGGTATAACAAAGCCCTTTTTCAACCAACTTTTGGACTTTTTAGAAAAGAAAGAGTTTAGCAAGGTCATGAGTCTTGAACATACATTTATTCATCAGCAGTCAGGGAAAAAATAACACAAATGCTGTGTACATTATCACGTTTTGCCAAATTCTCATTTTCAATGTTCACACTTCAGGAACCTTTTGAACTTTGATTACAATCAGAATATTCAACAGTTTGGGTATAGTCCAGATATTTATATTTATACCTGAAATATCAATTTCTGCAGAATTCCTGGAAGAATTTAGCCTCTGGTGATCAGAATCAGGCCACAAATAACTGATTGAATCCCAGCTGCTGGAATCTGACTTCTGATAGCAGTTCACTCCAAAAACCTTTCTGACAGTTTTACACAATGCAATATTTGCTTTTGCATGTGATTCAGTGACTGTTTTCTTAAAAAGAAAAAAAACAACAAAAAAACCAAACAACAAAACCAGAGAAAAATGTATCCTGGTAAGTAAATTTTTTTGGCTTATCAAAGCAATTACTAATGGAATGTAAGTTTTTTAACACTGTGCTGCAATGTTGTAGGAAAAGGTACCACTGTGCAATGTACCAGGAAAAGGTTGCAGATGACCTTGAAAGGAGGTGAAAGGAAACTAGAAAATGTTAATTAAAATTATTAGTGCTGTTTGAGGTGCTTATCTTGTTTACTGCTAAGGTGTTGCTCCCTTCTGCATAATTAGGGGTAATTTTACTTACTTTCAAGTCTGTAATTTTAAATATCACAAAGTTTTATCTTCCAACAAGAAGTAATTCATTATTGGTTTGTATGTAACTGCTTGATGTTTTAATCAATATATGCAACTTCCACAAAGTCTGTTAGAATTTGTCAGGAGGTTTTATACATCTTTTATAGTGCAGGATTAGGCATGGAATATGAAGCTGAAATCCCATTTAGTAATGAAATTTAAACATAATTCTGTGTTTATGATGTGAAGATATATTTTTACTTGATCTGTCCTTTTACATTTCCCTTTATCCATGATTATTGGAGGACAATGATATCTGGAAAACAAACCACAGTGAAGTTAAATCCATTTGAACACAAAGAGTTACTGTCAGTTAATCCTAATAGAGACAATACCGATTTTTTAACTAAACTGCTTAAGAAATGAATATGTCTTGCATGCTTTCAATTTGTTTTAAATCCTAATATGCAGAGCTCTTTGCTGTTGTCTAATATTTGCATAAAATATTTAATCTTGTACTTTAAATTAATGATATTAAAGGTCTAAATGTTTGAAAAATGTTGTTGTCAGAACAATGTAATCTTTTCTCTCCAGACTTCTTCATATAATTGTGGTGCCCTTATCCTAATATACTTGTAACCTTCCTCCTCATTGTCCTGTGCTAAGTGTTCTGTTCCACGACTTTCTTCATTTAGTGATTTCTACACTTTACTTTCTTTAATATTAAGAAGTGGGGTGGGGAACTTCCTCTGTTCATCGAGACATATGGTAGAATGAAATATTCCCAAAATATTCCATGAGTTGTTACCCATATTTCATGTGGGTAAGGGGCATTTTTAATTTTGCCTGCTGTAACAGTTGTGATAAAAATATCACTGCTCTTTTATCTTCAGCAGAGCAATTAAAGACATGCAGGGTAGTTGAAACCCCGTAATTTCTAACCACTGGCATAGGAGGTAGAAAGAAGCATCCCATTGCCATGAGGCTTTAATTAAACCATAAAAAAATTGGAAAATGTCTTCGGGAGTACATATTAAAATAGGCAAGGAGCTTCAATTCATTTTCTTAAATTTATTGAATACTGAGTAGGTTGAAAGTTTGCTCATTTAATTTAATAACAAATTAATGTAGAAGTTGTATAAGGGAATATACCTGTTTTTGTTGTGTTTGCCCCAAATAAGTCAATGATGCCTACTAGGGGGTTATGCTGAAGTGGTACAATTAGGTTACTAATTAATTAAACAAGTCAAAGGCAGCGTGTGCTCTGTGAAATACAGGAGGGTGGCCAGGGACTGTGTCACTGCCGTGGGGCAGGGCCAGGTTTGTGGCTCCATCACCTGTCTGGAGCAAGGCAAGGAGCCTTGACAATGTGATTAATCCTGGAGAAGGAGTTTCAAGGAGGAGTTTCACTAAAGGAAGAAATGAGGAAGAAATTATTTAAATTTCTTCCTAATTTCAATTAGGAAGACATCCTCCCCTGTGAGGGTGGTGAGGCCCTGGCACAGGTTGCCCAGAGAAGCTGTGGCTGCCCCATCCCTGGAAGTGTCCAAGGCCAGGTTGGACGGGGCTTGGAGCAACGTGGGATAGTGGAACGTGTCCCTGCCCATGGCAGGGGGTGGAATGAAATGATCTTTAAGTTCCCTTCCAACCAAATCATCCTGTGATTCTAAAGAAGCAGAATGCCAACGCTGGTGCCAAGCTTGGGAAGAGCTTCATGGCATTTGGCATTTGCTTGTAGTAACCTCCATAAAGGGAGTACATCCTGCTGTAATGTAGCTCACATTCATGGGTTAAACTGTGGCTGGAAATGCAGCAGCAGCTCTTCAGCAGCCCAGGGCAGAGCTGCAGAGCCTCCACCGCGCTCCCGGCTCTCCCGGCAGCAGTGCACGAACGGATCCTCTGGAAAAGGAGGAGACCTGCTGTCACTGCTGGGGTGCTGCTTTGGTCTGAGAGGATTAGGAGCACCACGCTGCTACTGTAATTCCTCAATTACAGCTTCCTCAGCTCGGTGAGGTGTCTGTCGTTGCTCTGGCCACAGGCATTGCTGCTCCCACTGCCTTTGCAGGAGGAGATGGAGAGATTCAGAGCGGCCGCTCCAGAGAGAGCAGAGCCAAGGCACTGGCACTGCTGGGAAGGATGCTGTGCCAGCAGCTGGGATGCTCTTGGCTCCTCTCTGGCACTGGAAGGGCTGTTGTTTCACTGGTGTCTGCTCAGAAGCAGCAGCAAGAGCAGAGTAGTGATGCTGGGGGAAAAATGGGAATTAATTCAGCTTGGAGAAACAATAGAAGAGGGAAGGCAGTAAGGCAAAGAGGCACATGAAGAATCTCAAGAGCAGAAGACAGCAATATTTTCAGGGATTTATGTGGCACTAAAAGGGATGTATTATGGCAAGTAGATGAAAGGACATATTATACTGCCATATTTGATGCATGGCCACATAATCACACTAAACTGAATTTTGAATAAGAATGGAAGAAGATTCCTGTAGTCAATTGGAACTACAGGGACGATTTAAATAGTAGACCTAATAATCTGAGGAGATGCTTTCCTCAGCAGCGTGGGGTGAACATGGGCACAGCTGAGGAGGGCAGCCATGGAAAATTGCATGTTGTCAGAATTTCTGCCTTTTTTTTTAATGGTGGATCAGGTGACACTCAAACCACACCTGAGTGTCCCAGCACTCAGACAATGGTGACTCAGGAGGCCACATGACTTTTACAGGACCCTGCTCTGTCTCTGGAGACCCGCTCAGCCAAAGAGTCACTATATCCAGGCATTTTCTTTGTTTCTGGTTGGATTTCCCAAGGAACAAAATCTCTAAGGGCATTACAAGCATCACAAGTTTTGCCTTCATTCTCCCCATATCCATGGTAAACCAAGAACTTCCCATGATTAACATCTCAGTCTGGATTCCCTTGCAAGGCTCATGTGCCAGAGCAGAGCTTGAACAGAACCTGATCCAAGTCTCATGTTTGTAAGGAAGCTCAAAACCTGGGGAATTTGGGGTTGTTTGTTCCAAGCATTTCAAACAGTTCCAGTGACATCTAGTGGGGAGCAAACCCCTGTGAACAACTCCAGACTTACGGAAAAATCCCATTATCCTTTATTTTCTTTTAACCCACTGGGCAATAGTTTCCTACTGAAAAAATCCTCAGCTGTGGCTTGTGTGCCATACACCATGATTGAAAAATAGTTTCATAGTCCACTGAGAATTTCTCCTTTCTGGAAACATTTCATCTATTAAGGACCATTTGGAATTTTCTCTGGGACATTCCACTATATCTAAAATAAACTCATGGAAGAAGGTCACGAAGCCTTAGAAAAAAAAAACAACAACAACCATGAACTCTTGGAAATTTAAATTACTCAGAAAACAACAATAAAAATCTCAGTCCAACTGTTGCAGCCCTATTTAAGATAAATGTAGCTAAATATAGTTAAAGTGATGTAAAATTAGCTTGGAAGCAAAACCAGGTCATCTTTCCCTCTCTCCCATCTCTCACTTTCCTCTGTGCTGTCTCCCTGTCCACCTTCTGCATGTGTTCCATACTCAGCGTGTTTATTGAAAGGGAGGTTGGAAATCAAAGCCAAATTTTCCTTCTATTTTATTCAGGATGAGTAAAAGCTGCTCATAAGCACCTCTTGATTCTCTTATATCCTTTTTCCCCTTCTCTTTGAGGCACTGTGCAGTGCCAACTGTGTTATCCTTATTTCAGGAGCAGCTCAAGCTTTAGGCTTATGAGATGCTTCTTCTTCCATTGAATGTCATTTCTGGGCAGGGTTCCCGGATGAGGTAGGTTTTCTCATGGAAGATGTCCCTGCCCGTAGCAGGTGGTTGGAACTAGATGGTCTTTAAGGTCCCTTCCAGCCCAAACCATCCTGTGATTTCATGATCCCAAAGGTATAAGTTCATTTGCAGAAGTGTGGTACCCAGCTAATGAGTCAATTATTAACCTGGGAGTGGTGGCAATTCAAACTTCAGCAAGTCAGTCCTAAGGTCTCTGTGTTTTGAAAGCAGAAAGATCATAGAAAGCAAGGAATATTTTCCCTAAAATTGCATCATTCAATTTAGGAGTGATTTACGTATGTACATAGTCATTTTGGATCATTGGACTCAGGACTTCCTGCTCATTTCCAGTAGTAGGACCAGAGAAAAAATAGAGTATTATCTTTGGGGGGGTGGTGGTGTGAGTGTTGTTATATTGACCTGCCACCAAAGGAATCCCTGGAAGTTCAGAAGCATCAAAGCTTTTAAAATCACGAACTGATTTTGAAGCCCATCCAGCCAATATTGTCTGGGTTTGCAAAATTTGCCTGAAAATTTCACCAGAACTGAGTTTCTCTCAAGTTTCCAGTCCTACTCTTGATTCAAGCTGTAGCCTGGACCTACACTTACCAATACATATTTTAAAAGAAATAGAAACATCATTTAGCCTGGTTGTTTTTAGAAGTCTCAGTTTTATTTTGCAATAAATTTTGGATGCAGGCTCTAAGAATCATGTTCCTGTGACAAGGGCAGCTGTGTTTCAGCACAGAAACTGCCACGAGTCACCAGTTTTCTTTCTCTCTCATTTCTGTTTTCCTTAATCTGGAAAAGAAAATAGTAATCTAGACTGAAAAATATAAGCTTTGCTCTTTGAGGATGGGAAAGGCTGGAAAGTTCTGTTCCCAGGTCTTGCAATGAAGTTGGGATGTGAGCAGGAAACCTCCCTTCACTCTGCATCTCAGCCCATTCAGCCCAAAATGGGTTTGAACTGGTCATGACTGGACATGAGACCCTCAAGGCACTTGATGGTGAGCAGAAAACTGACTGCCTGGATATGTGGAGCCTCCTCCTTATTTTCAGATAACTGAGGCAGCTAAAATCCTTTTGAAGAGTTTTCCAAACTTTTTTTTATCCTACATAGATTATTCTGTCAGTTGCCATAGAGATTTTGGGCTCCCACCAGAATTGGACAAGGATTCGCTCTGGAGATGTTCTCCCAACCAAATTGTCTATGGGCAACTTTGAAAAATTCTGGACTAACTAATCCCTGCTCCATAGCAGTGCATTAATTAGAAATTAATTCATGCTTGCAAGTCACTCACAGTTACGTAGAGAGAAGCAAAAATATTTATGTTGTTCCATTTTTAGTTGCTTGAAAATTCTTGGAAAATGCATTTTGTCATTCTTCCTTTTAAAGTCACCGATTTGTTTTTATTTTATTCTTGTGGCTTTGTGAAACAGCAAAAAGAAAACCAGTAAAATTATCTTTGTAGCATTAATTTGATTTGGTCTAAAAATCAGTTTTTGCCAAGGAAAATGCATTCCTTTTAGCAAAGACATTTCTTGGTCTCTATTGTGCACTCAAAGGCGTTGAGGTCAGAGGGTAAATTTGTCTTAGTTGTAGCCTATTTCCATGGGCTGACTCTTAAATGATTAGCAGTGTTTGGCCACTACTGGGAGAAACTGGAGAGAAAGGAAGGTCAGGTGGGTGTCTTGGGAGAAAATCAGAGAGAATTACTATAAAATATGTGCAGTTAAGTGAGAAAATCAGCATCTGCTGGCTGTTTGTTTTCTTTCGGGTTTTTTTGGAGTTGGAAGAAATATTATCAACACATTGGTTCTGGTTTGGTTGTAATTCTGGGGGGAGAAAGGGATGAGGATGAAGGTGGGAGCTCAGGGAATGTGAGTAGGAGGCGAGTGCTGCTAACAGAAGCTGTAACAGCAATACTATTTTCCACGATGACTCCAATCATGTTGGAAGATAAATTAGGTAAAGAGAGAAAAAAAACACCTCTCCAGGTTTGTATCAGCCTTAGTGAGGAAAGTCTTCCATGAAAATCTTCTCCACTTTCCCAATATAAGTAGGAACACCAGTCATCACAGCAGCCACCTGAGATGGCAGAGAGGGCTCTCCCACCTGCAATTCTTGAGGCGGGCAGCAGAGCCTGGGGTGGGGGTTAATTACTTCTCTCTCCTCTGGGAGATAAGATGGGGTTGGGGGGAAACTCTGGGAGATGTTGCCACATGTGAAACAAGCAAAACTAAAAGAGGACAGGTTTTAACTGCCAGAGGGCAGGGTTAGATGGGATATCAGGGAGGAATTTTTGGCTGTGAGGGTGGTGAGGCCCTGACACAGGCTGCCCAGAGAAGCTGTGGCTGCCCCATCCCTGGAAGCGTCCAAGGCGAGGTTGGATGGTGCTTGGAGCAACCTGGGCTAATGAAAAGTGTCCCTGCCCATGGCAGGGGGTGGAACTGGATGATCCTTCAGCTCCCTTCCAACACAATCCATTCCAGGATTCTATGGAAACCAACACAGCTTCAGCCAAGGAAGCAAAGTCAAGCCCAGAAACCTCTCTGGGCAGGTATAAACCCCCAGAAATTTATTGACCAAAAGGCTCAAAGGCTGAACCATCATGCCCTGAATACACAGTCTCTGCAGTTGGTGAGTGTTTTTTATTCCTAGACCACCTTCTGCAGGAGGACTTGTTGCTACCAGCTTTTGTCCCCAAAAAATCTGATTCTCAGCCAGGGGTGAAACAGGGGTCTGTGTGCCATGGAGGTGATCTGGGGTGCTGATGAGGAGCAGCACAAGTCATCCTTCTCTCCAAATCTATCAGTGCTCACAAACCATTTTGGTTACATTGCAATTACGGCTTTGCAAGGACATTTTTCATCCTCCCACCTACTCCTGTGGGAATGCCCTTCACTATGAACTGATCTCCAAGCCCTCCTTCCTCTGGAATTTTCTTCTGAGTGTTTGTCATAGCAGTGAATCCTTCCTGCCTGGATTCTCCTGAACCCCTACTTACCACACCTCTCTCACTTCCTGAATGTTAGTCACCTTTCAGGATGATTCATTATAACCAATATGGACCTGGGAATCTCTATCAAAGTCACTGAAACTTTAAGAAAGTAGGGAGAATACTCAGAAAAAATAACTTGTGGCTGTCTCACACCACTGGCACAGGGAGCCTGGAGAAGTTTACACCTGCTTTGGAGATACTCCATTTCTGATCTCTTGATGTTTAATAGCTGTGAGTATTAAGTTAATGTTAGGAAAGTTATGGGGTTTGACGTTGCCTTTGGCATTTATCATATCTATTGTCCTTCTGGGGATGCTGTGAAGTTCCTGAGTGAGGTCGATGAGGCAGACCACCATCCAGCCCTGCTGGCTCTAGGATGTAATAAATAAAGTGTGGGGAAGATGCTGCAGTGCTGCACAGTCCTTCCCTCATCTTCCCAGCTGCAGCCAGCCCTGCTTTTGCTGCTCCTCAAGCGAGAAACTCCACTTTCTCTTCTTGCAGTAATTTCCACAACCGGCGCTGGGATTTATCCCTGAATGCCAGCAAAGAGGAAAAAAGATCCCAGTTTGTTGTTGCTGCTACCATGGCCATTGTGAAGGTATCTTCTTCATCTCCTCACCAGTTGTAAAGATGGGCACATTTCCAGTGTTGGCAGAGTGGGGCTTCTCCTCTCCCATAAATCCTTCGGTGGTCTCGGACCGGCATCACCTTCCAGGGTGAGCTGCCACAGAAGCCTGTGCCTTGGTTTTACAGATTTAACTGCCTCAGGCATGCTGTATTCAGACAAAAATGATGTTAAAGAAGTAACACAAAGAGTATTGTGTTTGGCCTATCTTGCAAAAAATTATGCGTGGAGGAAGAATAGCACGGAAGTGGAGTAAGTACAAAACACACGGGGAAGTGTCTCGGTGCTTCTCTGAGACAAAGGCAGACAAAATTAATCAGCAATGATTTGTTGTGCCAGAAAACGCACGCTCCTGACTATCTGTGGCAGATTATTGCCAAGGAAATAGTTCCTCAATATCCCAGGCACATTCCTGACCTGTATATTATGAAGTTATTTCTGCTTTATGATTTGTAACCTGTAAAATGCCTGTGATCTTAATAAATGAGAGCTTGTTGCCTCCTGAAATCCACTGTATTTCATCTTTTGCTTTCCTCCTTTGGCAGTGTTGTTATTTAGACTGAGTTAACATTAGTATTCTCTCTGAGCATATACACTTCCATGAATTCGATATCATCGCTGTGAGCGAGCACCCTTAGGACGCTGTGACACCATCCATATGACATATGATCATGGGTGGAAGCATTGCTGGAGGCTTTATGGAAAACACTGAGGATTTCCCAACCTGTACATATTTTTTTGTTTGGGTTTTTTTTTTTTTTTTTTATTTCCCCACAAGGAAATATCGTGGACTTTTTTAATTGCTTAATCGAGCCTGCGACCCAGGGTTGGTTCTCGTAACTTTATGGTAAACCTGTAGAAAGCAAACCACGCAGGGTTGTCTTATTGACAGTGTTCCTATAGTACAATTCAAATTGCCCGAGGTGCAGCCTGGCACCACTTCTGAAAATAAAGATATTTTCCTCTGTCACTGTACAGAAAGTTTTCTTGCTGTTTACAGGACTTTCTGGTGGCAGGAGAATCCGGGTGCTGCTCCCAGAGCTGTCCATCCATCCTGGGCGCAGCTCAGTGGAGGCACCCAAAGCCACTCATGGAACATATGGAAAAATATTCGTGGAAAACACTGAGTATGAATCCCCTCCGTGCCTCCCAGTGTCTTGGCCGAAAGCAGCACAAAAGGCTGCAAGTTATCCTTGCTCTTAGAATTTAGATGACACCAAAAGAAAATTAAATTATGCCAAAAGCCACTTAAAAACCACACCTCCCACCCCTGCACTCACACGGGTGAGACACAAACCTGTGTGAACATTGATCCTTCACACCACCCAAATTATTGCATACAGTTTCTTCATCCACTAAAATACATCTCATTAGGTTTTAAATAAAAATAAGGGTGTATTTGTACTATTAGGGAGAACATCCAGTATTAATGCCCGAGTGTGGGACTTGTGTTGATGTGGGGATAGGGAGTGTGGGAGAGGTGCACAGAGGGCAGTTCTTACCCCCAAATCCCTAAAACAACTCCAGCCCCTCCAAGCTCTGAAAAAGCCAGACATCTTCTGAAGGTGTTTTACGAGTGCACATGGAGAAACTGCCGAAAATATAACTGTTTGTGAATAAAATGGAAATTAGTGCTGTTGTGTTCACCTGTAAGTTTTTCTTTAAAGCCAGTGATTGCATTTGAAACCTGCAATTCTCAACAAAAAGAGAAAAGTTCAGTGCTGATTGCTGGATATTTGGACCTCCCAGTGCAAACATTAACTGGCTGAGAGACACTCTGGAATGTAATGAAGGAAACAATACTGGGAATGGAGCCAAAGGCAGAAACACTGGCGCCTGCAACCTAGGGATTTGCCTCCTAGTAATAGGAGCTGAACAAGGCCCAGCACTTCTGTTAGGCTGGAAATGACATACTGTGATCCTTGACTTAGCCAAAGGGATTTTAAATGGAGGAAAGAGCTGGCAAGACAAAATCTCCTGCACTTTTCACAGTGTTTTCTAAAACAAGCAAAGGAAATCAGGAGAAAAGACTGTACTCTATTACATTTGATCCAGTTAAGTCAAGAGTGGAAGCTTTTTAACTGCTGTTATTATTTTTTATACTTTCTCATCATGTCACACCACCCAGAAAGCACAGACATAAAGCAGAAACTTGAAACTGCTTTCATTCAAGAAGAAGGGCACCCCAACATTGCGTTATTGACAGGAGGGCTGCAAAAACTGACAGCTGCAGAAATTGTACAGTTGAAGTTTAATTCCCAGGAGCAGGAACAATATACTGATGGTATTAATTCCGTTTGGAATTGTTAAAATAAGAAAAGGTTATGGGCTGAGGAAGGGACCTGGTATTTTTTTTTTCTTCTTTTTTTGCTTGTAACAAAGGCGAACCTTCCTTCTTCCCTGGTGTCCTTGGACTGTCATCTCCAACCTTTTGAAACTGTATCTGATTATCCATGTGGCAATTAATCATAATTAAGCAGGCTTGAGATTTGGAAAGGTACAAAGAAGGTGGCTATAGATCTGGCTTTTGTCCTGAGTAACCTCTTTTTTTTTTTCCCCCCCTTTTTTTGGCTGCTGAATCTTGTGTTTGGAGCCATGAGAGGGAGGACTAAAAAATGAGAAGAAAAAAAAAAAAGAGGCAGAAAAAGCAGCATGTGTGTTTTAACATCAGAGCCCTGAGCATCCTGGTTGCTCTTTCTTTCTCTTTTTGGACATCGCAGTCCCTAGAAACTAAGTTCCAGCAAACTTGGAAGCCGTCCGTTTCCAAGAGGAAGCTAGGTAACAAATTACCTTTCTAATGCCAAGTGATTTGGATCCATTCTTACAAACCAGATTTTTTCAATTTATTACAGGAAAACATTCAATCATTATACGCTGGCACCCTGTCTGGGGCACATGGAACACCATTCTACCCACTCCGCCCACATCCAGTTTTTAAAGGCTTAGAAAGCCCAGAATGTCTTCTTATTAAATGTTTTATATATTTATAATTAAAATACTGGGCTGGCATTAGAATCATTTTAACAGATGTAACCTGACACAGGCTTTCTCTGCCCAGGGTCAGGCTGGGAAACAATGGCTTCTTTAACTCCTGCGTTCTGCTCAGGTTTCTGTTTGCACATGGGTCCAATTTGTCCCATTTATGATTAGGTTTAAGTAAGTTGATGTGCTATTTATTTAGGAGAATTGCCATTTCAGACTATTACCATATTCCCCTACAATATACATTACAGTGTGGTCTATGCCTGCACTGTCCATTATTAGGTTATTATAGTCCCGAATATGGTCCCAATTCACCAAAACAACAACAACCGACTTGATGCAGGCATTAAGTGATTTACTGCAGCTCTTTACCTTGGAATTAATGTACACACTGCTCGCAAAAGCCAACACCCCCCTCCTTGCCCCCAACCCCGAAGGCTTACAAGGGCCATGTGCTGGCATGTGAAAGAGAATTAAATGTCTATGTAATTGATTTAAACATCAAGTATCAACAGTGGACAGGGAAAACCAAAGGGGCAGCATCTGCTGGCTCACAAAATACCTGATCAAGGTGCTGCTCGAGGGTGGCAGAGTTGGGTTTACCTGTGGGAGATGCTGGGAAGACCTCACTAGGTCTTTCCCATCCCACAGAGCCAAGAGCATGAGTTTATCTCTGTTCCTAATAAAACACACTCGCTTCATCTTTGACACAGCACCGAGGCAAGAGTGGGTGTAATTTATAATGACTGGCCTAAAACATATGGCCGGTTCTCTGCACTCCCCCTTCCCCAGCACAACCCCTACCCCTGGCTCAGAGGAGGACAGTTATTTAAGCCAAAGCCCTTTTCAGCGGCTCTTCAGCTCCCCCCAGCTGTGGCAATCTCCTGCCAAACTGCAAGTCTCCTTTTCCCCATTGTGTAGGCACCATCCTGCCCCGGGCCACGAGTCCACGTTGGCCAAAGCCACCAGAGCCAGCTTGGGTGGACAGGCCTGCACGACTAACTCTGAAATTCATTTACTCTCAGTCTCAGTGAGTGGCTTTTTTTTCTGGTCATGGGTAAAACACAGGATCAACAGCTGGAATTCACATAATAATAAATTAATAACCACAGCGCTGGCGTGTTCCAAAAGCTACAATAAAACAGCAGCCGAGTAGAAAACAGCCCTATCGACTACACCATCTCTCCCTGGCACAAGTTCTGCTCCTTTCATTTGCAATGAAGTCATTGGTCATTCTTCCTTCAGCTGGGAAGCAGCTAGGATGTTCCCAATCTCCTCTTGAAAGGTGTTATTCCAGAGTTCTGCTAAGCACAACCCTGCAAAATGAAGGCAAAATGATGCTCTTGCACCAACACTGCTCTGGTCTTGCTGGTGATGCCACAATGGGCATCTACTCCCATGGTATGCTTTGGCCTGATATGGTGATAATCTGTGGATTTTGGAACTAGTAGGGTGACCACAAGGATGGCTGTTGGTATCATGACCCTGAGGAGCAGGTGAGCAAAGATGTCCAGTGACCCTGAAGAGCCTGTGGTGGGGCAGCACACAGAGAATGGTGCAGTGCCCCAGAAAAAGTTGACACAGGAAGAAATACTTAAAGAATCATAAAAAGAGTGGGAAAACAAGAATGACTTTCCAGATCTTGTGTATACTCAGTTCCACAAGCATCAGTGGTCAGGCAACATGGTGAATTCCTGCAACAGAAAAAAACAGTGGAAATACATGTCCTGGATGTGGAGGAGATAACGGTGTTTATCACAGTGACAACCACGAAATTCACTTCCAGGCCAAGCCTGAGGCTGTAAGAGGAGCTGAAACTTGAGCTCTCTGCTTGCACAGCTCAGAGGGGAGGCAGCAAGAAGCCCTAAGATGTGATACCACTGCAGGCAAGGAAAGCCTGAAGATTTCGGACTCTCTTCCTGCCCTCTCCACAGGCACCCACCACACACTCCCAGTTCCTATCCTCTGCTGCTGCCTGTACTACACAACTACTATTTTTGAGCTTTCAAGTTCCCCAGTTAGTAAATCACAGATATACTGGGTTCAATTTACACTTACGTGTCGCGTGATCTGTCCTGAGAGTAACCTCTTAATAAATTAAACTGAGTCCCAAAAGAGGTTAGAAAATGAAGTTAAATGCTTCACCATCTGGGATTCAGCCATGGCAAGATTCAATATTTGGAGCAATGGGAAGGTAAAAAGCAATTGTTGTTGTGTATTTACCACTTCTCTTTTTTTTTTTTTTTCCCCCCACACAGATAACAAGATGATAGAATAACTTCACTTTTTTATTTTGTTATTTTTTTTTTTTTCTGGTGAAAGAGCTTTACTCTCAGCCTTACTCAGATGTCTCCAGGAAAACAATGTCACTAAATACATTTAAAACTACAAGCCTGAAGTCTTTGAGTTTTTCTGCCTTTTGGAGGTAAGGCAGATTTCACAATTTGGGATTGCTGTCTGTCTCCTCCAGCACTGCAGCATCCACTGAGTTGAGCTCCCACTTGCCTGCAGCCACATTGGTTTAGGACCCCTTCCAGGTCATTTGGAAGTCAGGCTTGGAGCCTGCTCCAGTCACAGAGCCACATAATGTAGAGCTATGAGAACTTGGGAAAACCTGCTTGGCAAAATCTCCCTTATTTCCCTTTGGTTTAAAAAAAAAAAAAAAATAATTGAGTGGCTTTTTTTCCCCAAAAAAAAATCCCTAAATTTACCAAGCTTGTGAATCTCGCCTGAGTTTGGTTAAAGCCAGTAGGGAGTTTTAAACTGAAGAGGGGAAAAATCAGGGTAGCAAGAAAAAACATAATTTTTGGGTTTGGTTGGGTTTGTTTGGTTGGTTGGTTGGGGGGGTTTTTTTGGGTTTTTTGTTTGTTGTTTTTTTTTTTTTTTTAATTATGCTGTGGAGTTTCTCCTCTAATGGCCTCCCCGGCACAGCCCACCCTGCCCAGCCTGGCACGTGCTGCAGCTGCAGATGGATCACGAGCGGCTCTCACAGCCCTGCAGAGCTGGCACACAGATGCCAGCACCGTGTTTGCCAGCTCGGCTCTGTCTGGGGGAGATGGCACAGTGCTCCAGCACGGGGAGGGGGAGAAGGGGGGAGCCCTCCACCAGCACCAACACCCCCCAGCATCCACTCGCAGAGCTGGTCCCTGTCCCCAAGCCCTTTCCAAGGTGGCAGCAGGCACGTGGCCCCGGGGGATGCTTTGGTTTTATCCTCCTTGTAAATCTGATCTCTTTAATTTGGTCGGGGGAGCAGTCCCTGCTGCAGGGACAGGGCTCAGGGCTTGCCAGCACCGAGGGGATTCGTTGTGAGAGATGCTGAGCACACCCTAGCCACGGCTGCCTGCTCCCCACCACACCCGGGGCTGATCCGGGCAGAGTGTGGAGGGTGCTGAGGCCCCAGGCAGTGCCACGGGGTCACTCCACAGTTTGGCCACTCAAACTGGTCCTGCTCAACTTTTTTTTTTTTTTTTTTTTTTTTTAATTTTTATAATGACTATAACAGATATTAGATATTAGGTTGGATGTCAGGAAAAGATTCTTTCCCCAGAGGGTGGTCGGGCACTGAACAGGCTCCCCAGGGCAGTGGGCACAGCACCAAGGCTGACAGAGCTCCAGGAACATTTGGACAATGCTCTCAGGGACAGGGTGGGATTTTGGGATGTCATGGGCAGGGCCAGGGTTTGGACGGATGGTTCCCCTCTAGCTCAGGACATTCCATGATCCTGTGATAACCTCATGTGGGTGAGGATCACACCTGAGTTGGAGTCTTGCTTTCCCTACAAAGAGTCCAGTCTGCACATGGAATAATCTAGAAAGGTGTTTCCCATCCTGAGTTCTGTCTTTTCCTTGCACACGTGGAGTGACACTGAGGGTCAAAACTATATATCCTGACTGCTGGGGAGATGGACAGGAAAAAAAGAAGGAAAGCACAAGAGAATAAATTCTACGGGGAGCAGACACAGAGCTCTGCTTAGAAATGTCTGCAGAGCATGTACTGTACACCATGACCACTGTGTCCCTCCTGCACTGCAGCCTTGGGGACCTTCAGTAAGGAGATAAAAGCCAAAAAAACTACAGAATGTTGTAGGCAGATAACAGGAGCAATGGCAAGCTGGAGGGTGACTTGTGGAGCTGGGAAACAAATGGAATCCCACCTCCTACTCAGAGCAGGTTCAATGAGATCAGGGTGAGTTAAGTGTACATAAAAGAAATAGAAAGACTATAGAACAATAGAAGCATGGAATCATTAAGGTTGGAAAAGACCTCCAGGATCAAACATGACTTTTTCAACTAAGCTAGGGCACTGAGTGACTTCTTGAACATTTCTAGAGTTGGTGACTCCACCACCTCCCTGAGCAGCCCCTTCCAATGCCTGATAACCCATTCAGTGAAGAAAGGTGACATTAAATTTCCCCAAGGCTCTTTACATACACGTTCTGCTATAACTCCAATTCGATATTGCTTTTGTTCCTATAATGGTCTTAAAAATGTGGCAAAGTCTTGGTCTGTCCCCAGATTTTGAGCTATTGAAGGATTTTGGAAGCATCCTAAGGCTACCTGGCAGCAGATGTGATGACATGCCAAGTGCCATAGTAAGATGTTAGCAGCTCCACATCTCTTCAGTGCAAGCTCTGTCTGTTGTGGGACTGTATTTGAGATTTTGTTTAGTGAACTTGCATCATGTCCTGGAGGCTGCAGTAGAGGACTAAGAAATATGGGGAAAACTGGCAGCAAAAGAGATTCCCTGAAAATTATGCCGGTGCCCAACTGCAGAGTATTTGGATTTGTAGGTTGAAACTTCAGCAGTTGTTGCACTTCAACCAGTTCCTTATCCAGAGGGAGGCAGAAGCCCCCTTTGTTCCCAATCTCCCTTTTGAGAGGGAGATGCAAGTGAGGAGGAAATGAGAAATCAGTCCATAATCCTGAAAATCCTTTTCACTTAGAATATCCAAACTGCCTCCCTTCTGGAGCTACCACCTTCTCTGGTCACTGACTGTGCTATTCTGCTTATGTTAGTTCAGAGGAAAGAAAAGGATGTGTTTTGGTTTTCCTTTTTTTTTCCCCTGAAATGTTCTTAATACTTCAGTTTGATGAACTAAATATCCAGAATAAATCTGTCTTTGGGGGTTTTTATATTGCTGTGCATAATCTGTAACTTTGCATATAGCTGCTGGTATAAGGTGGATGATGGAAATTTCATGTCTTACAAATCAGTTTTAAGACTATCAATACTGGATTTTTAGGTTTTGCTAATATTTAGAGTTTTGCTAATTTTAAGATTTAGATTGAGGTTTAGTCTGTGATCTTTTTGAGAGTGGAGCCAGGCTCAGGACTGGAAATGGTCACAAAAAACACTATTTAAAATCAGCTGTAGTACAGATCAAACAAGTTCCCCAGAGAGGTTGTGAAACAGGTTTTGGAACACCTTACCCAGGGAAGTGGTGGATGTCCAATCGCTGGAAGTGTTCAAGGCCAGGTTGGACAGGGCTTGGAGCAACCTCGTCTGGTGGAATGTGTCCTTAATGTGTCCCTGCCCATGGGGTGGAACATAATCTTTAAGGTCCCTTCCAACCCAAACCAGTCTGTGATTCAATGATTATCTGAAACCTCATCCTGCCATCTGGAGTCAGACCAAGAGGTGGAACAGCTCCAGGTTTGTGGAGGTGATCAGAAACACCCAGCTACCACCAGCACAGTGCAGCTGGATGGAGCTGGAAACAACCTGTGATGGAGCATCTCTGGAATACAAGAAAATTGGCTCGGGATACAGCTCTGCCTGGAGCTGGGAAGATGGGCAGTGCCAGCGGGTATGGCAGCCCAGGCATTCCCAGGGGAAGGCAACTAAGCCTCCTCTTCCAAGCTCTGCTCATTGCTAAACCACAGCACCTCTCTTTTGCACTTTTTTTTCATTTCTTCATGTTTACTCTGGCCTTGAACAGCTTAAGCTTTGCTCCAGGCACAAAATCAAGTGGCTTTCCTCTTGTTCTGTTCTTACCTGGCCTCAGATACAGCAAACTGAGTCCTCAAGGAAAATACAACACACTTGATATTGGCTCCCTCAATACTAAAACAAAACCCACAAAAGAACCCCTTCCTCTACAGCGAAATTTTACAGTCCAGGAGCCAGTACTCCCCTCCCCATCTCCAGGGAAGTGGAGGGATTTTATTTATTTTAGCAGAACATTCATTAACTGCCAGGACAAAAGGAAATGGATGGATTTGGTTAGAGGAAGCTGGAGGTATTAAACCACAGGTAAGTCCTCTTGGTACTTCTCAAAGTACCTGGAACTGCAGAGAACCACTGAACAACTGCAAGGAATCATTTCCCAAGGTGACCATTCTCACTGATCTTTTGGACATATTCAGAAAATAATGCACATAAAGGTGCTGTTTCAGGGACTTCCTTTAAATCAAGGTGAGCCTTTCCTTTGATTTCGGTTTGCTCTGGATCAGGACATTAAGCCCAGCCCTTGTCTGACCCCAGCTTTGCCTCACACAACCCCACCACGCCCAGGCCGCCACTGAGCACGCGCTGCCAGTACCGTGAGCTCACTTGGCTCCCGTTTTTGGTAAAACACAAATTTCCTCTTGGCTCTGCTTTGTGCACTTGGATTTCACGCAGCTGATTCCTTCCCTCCCAGACCTGGGAGGAGGAATATTGAAGAAGAAAGTGGATGTCAGGGAAGCGCCGAGGGTTGGCTTAGAGCGGCGGCGAGTGGGGAGGTGGCGGGGCTGAGAGCTGCCCGCTGCTCCTGAGAGCTTCCCCGAGCAAATGTCAGCTGCCTGCTCCATCATGCCTTTGCCTTTATAGCTTCAATGAAATGACAGCTACGAGATGTTGCTTTGCAGGAGGGAATAGTGCAGGTCACATCCTCGGCTAATGCGAAATGGCATAATGAAATGCTGATTGATACCCGCCAGTAGCCTGGCTCACTTGTTAGCTACGCAAATGCAGGTAAAAATCCTTGTTAATCTAAAATTTCAAAGCCTTGGTGGCCCTTGATTCGTGGAGGGAAGGTGCATCCACAGCGTGCAGCTACAGGTGGCCTCTGTCCTTCAACACTGAAGCTTTGAAGAGATTTAAATACTGATGGCGAGTGCCAACGCAGTCCTGATGAATTCAAATGAAACGAGGAGGGCTGGGCTCAGAAAACCAAAGGAAGGATATTTGAGGGGTTGTGTGGCTGTGCAAGCCTCAAGCTGGAGCTTATGTATTTCCAGATTTTCTGAAGTTGGCTGAGTTTCTTTAAAAAAGGGTATTTGCAGGTGTCCTGTGAGACTCAGCCTCCCCATCTCCAGCCAGGATATGTGCACGGCTCCCCTCTGCCAGGTGAAACGCTGCTATCAGAGAAGGGACTGTCTTTGAAGCCTATTCAAATCCCTGTTTAAGGGGAAATCTGTGCCACTTCTTTGGAGAATAAACACCAGCCTAGAAAGGAGAACCAGCGTTACTCTGTTACCAACCATTTTGCCTCGGTGTTCACTATTCCATGGGAAATATCAGTATTTTGTGGTCAAGCTCATTATTTGCTTTGTACAAGACCGGGGTGTTTCAAGCCAGGGAATGAGCTCTGCTGCTCATTCAAGTAATCAAAGGGCCGAGTATTCCTACTGATATTTAATACATTTCATCTCCATCTTTTAATGCATACATTGAAGTATACTGTGTCTTTAAAAAAATCTCAGCTCTGACTGTTAATTTAGCTCCCTTCATACAGTCTCATTTACTGTTATCTATTTTTATTCTCACTGGGGATTAGGTAAGCAACTTGCAGTATTTCCAGCTGTCCTTTTAGCATCACTATTTGAAAACTGTGTAGACCACAAAGAGCATAATTACAAAAACAAATTGCTGGTACAACTGCTCTGCTAATAAGCGGGGACCTGTTGTAAGTTCTGAAACTTAGAAAGACCATTTCAGACTTCTGTTTTCATTAAACTGTGGTTGCTGAGAGCAGATATAATTGCATTTCTTTTCTTTTTAAAAGCTGCAGGTTACCTGAAGTAATTTGTATACTACTTTCTTTTTTTTTCTCTGTACGTCCAAATCAGTTCTCTCAGTGGAAACCATTACACACGAGGGGTCATTCCACAAGTGTTTTGCATTACTGCAAGAATTGCATTCGTGTACTAAGATGTTTAAGCACCTACAAAGTTGTCGCCAACCATCTGCAGTGCTGGTAGCACTAAATCAGCCAGGTCCATATGCAAAGCCACTGTAATTTATCTGTCAGGCAGTATTTCATTTAAAGCATATTCCTGTAAAATATGAAATACTTAGAAGCACCCACTTCCCTGTTTGAATCTGACGTTTTCCATTACTACAGGGGCAAAATTGTCTTTTTAATGGAGCAAGAAAATCTTTGTGCTCCAGGACTCTGGCATTAGGAAAAGGGTTTAAGTTTGCATTATGTTAATGGGCAATTATCAGTAGAGGAAAAATGAGGGATGTCACATGAGAGTGTGTTTGGGGGGTGCTGCTTCTGCTCTGCTCAGATGCCCTGGGCTGGGATGATGCTGGGCCGGGTGAGACTTTCTCCTGCAACTCCACATGATCCAAAGCCAAACATGGAAAAGCCAAGGTGCTGTTTTATAGCACTGCAGAGAAAGCCAGGTGAGCTTTAGGAAGCTTGAGTTTAATCTTTGACTCAGATTTATGCGAGGAACCCTTCTAAGTCTGGCAATAGCTGGTACTGTGCTTTACCCCTCCCTGTGATCTGAGGGACTTACGCTCCACAAAGGCACCAACACCTGTATTTGTACAGTTCATGAGCCAAATTGTTTATGCAGAAAACCTGAGCTCGGGGTGGGGGGAGAAATAATCTCATTTTGTCCTATTCTTCACTTTCTGCAAGGTACAGTGTTAATAAAACATGTTCAATAAACAAACTAACCAGCCCTTAAGTTGCTGCTTTTAATATAAGACATGAAGTCTCGTATGATTTTTCCAGATTCTGCACCTGATTAATGACATTCCACTTGGGCTGAATTTATGTTGGGGGAAAGTGCAGGGTGTACTTCCTTTGCAAACAGAAACAATATGTGCAGGCTCCTTCCCTTACCTGCACCACATGCCCGGGAGAGAAGGAGGAGGAGGAGAAGCAGCAGGGAAACCACAGCCAAGGTGGAGGAATGGTGGCCAAGATCTGGGGACAGGGGATTTATTTAGGTTTATTTATTTAGGGTTTGCCCTCCCACAACGAAAAGTTGTGGTCTGCAACTGCTGGAAGTAAACTCAGATTGAAGCTGTTCCACCAAGATAAGTTAACTCAATGTGAGATGCATAAGAAATGCACAAATAATACAAGTAGCTGGAGAAATGAAATATTTATTCACAATTAAAGTAATCAAATCTGATATAATTTTATATACTATATATACTATTTTTATATAATTAATTATATATATTATAAATTACATTATATATTAATTTTATACCAAATTTTTTCTGATTTTACCAGAACACAGTGTAAGTTCAAGATTAGGTATTTAAAGAAATGCATTGCTATGATCAAGATATTGATAATTTCACAATAATACTCTTAGCAGTGATAAAACAACACTCACCTCTGCTCTGTGTCTGATAACATAATTGTACATTAATTAGCATACAAAATGCATTGAGAGCGAAAACCGAGGTCTTGTCACAGCAATAGAAAATTCTCTCTGTAAGTATATGAAGCCAGGACAAGACTCTATATTTTAAAAATATTCTAAATATTTTCAAAAAAATCAACCCACTTTTTGTGTTTAAGGTAAGGGGCTCATATGCATGAAAAGCAAAGCTGACTGGAATGTGGAACACCTAATTTTAATAGATATGGTTTTCTCCTAAAAAACTCAGCTCCCACCCCCACCTCTGATGCCTGTAGAGGTGACTAAAAATGATGAGCTTGATAATTTATGTCAGGCCAGAAGAAGTGGAAGAAACCTGTACCAGATCATGATGTGCAGCATCCTGCAGAGCGAAAAATGGTAGAGATAAGAAATATGGTTGGAACTGATGATGAGAAGTGATGGACACAGAATTGGTTTGTTGTATTTGGCCCAGACCACCCAGGACTAGATCGAGAATGTCACAAAAGAGATCTCACATCATATGGTACAATTCTGGCATGATTTGGGTTGGGAGAAACCTTAAAGCCCATCTCATTCCATTCCCTGCCATGGGCAGGGACACCTTCCACGCGACCAGGTTGCTCCAAGCCCCGTCCAACCTGGCCTTGAACACTTCCAGCCAGAGGACAACATCAGATATGAGCATCTCACATCCAACTATGCCTCTGGAAAAGGAAATGTTCAGTCCTTCTTCCCAGACTGACATGGAAACAGCAGCATGACCTTGATCAAAGCACACCCTGGTGTAAAAACATGGATGATACATCTCTCAAATCCCTGGCTCAAAGCCTCTCTCTGGCCCATTTCTCCCTTCTGCAAAGAGGGAGGTTTCTGGAAGAACCTCATGGGCTACAAGGGAGGTTAAACCAAGTGCTTGCTTACACTGTAGGCCTAACTTTTAAATCGGTTTTTAATTGCATGAAAAGCCGTCCTCATCCCTTTTGATTACATCCTTCTATCGCCCTCAGAACAGCATCTGAACATCTTATTAATAAAAGCTATTTTGGAAAATAAAACTCCTTTGGAATATATGAGGATTACCACTATATATAGACCACGATGGCTTAAAAGAGATTGTTATGGTCTATTGTGCAAATACATATTTACTAGAGCTTTTGAAATACAGATCATGCAAATATGTATTCAGGGACTTTTAAAAATGCAGATTATTGACCTGACAGATCATAAAGGCTCCTTTGAAACCATTCTGGGTTACAGTATCATGTAAATACTTATTTAGGCAATTTTTAAAAATCTTTGCTAGTACAGTCAGTGAAAATCCTTATGAAAATAAATGTTTTCCTCATCTGACAGCCGTAGTGATTTTGAAAGCTAAACACTTCCTTTCCCCCACATTTACAGAATCCAGGTCCACCCTGTTTGGGGATGGCAAAGCTGGATTCTGTGGGGTGTAACATCACCTGTCAGAGAGGTGGTGACTACCTCAAGGCTCCAGAATAAATCCTTTTCTTTACAATCACCCGATAAGCTGAATATGCAGCTCCTTCCCATAGAATCATAGAATCTCAGAATGGTTTCAGCTGGAAGGGAACTTAAAGATCATCTCATTCCAACCCCCTGTTGTGGGAGGACAATGGCCATGGAACATCCTGGGATAGACCTGGGCAAGCCCAGAGAGCACACACACAGTCCTTGGCAAGCTGAGCATCCCACCCTGGCCACCCAGGTCCCCACCACCACCTCGTCACCCTGTGATGGGATGGGGTGCTCCCAGCCCTCAGAACAGGGGGAAAGCTGTTTGGGAGAGAGCTGGTACTGAGATACCTGGGTCTGAATCACAGCCAGGGTTTGGGCAGCAGGAACTGCACTGAGACTCTGGTACTCTAAAAATCCCTGAGGCTGAGCTGCAGCTCATGTTTTAAGTGTTCAGTTGTTGATTCTGAGGTAGGAAGATGGCCAGCAGTGCCTTGGCAAGCTCTTTTAGCCCCTCTTGAGTAAGAAATAATCTTCTGTTCTCAGCAGAAGACAACATGTGCTGTTTGCAGAGGTCATGAGGATGTGTGATAGCAACAAAGGGTGGGAGACTGAGCTCTGCATAATCTTTCCCACACTCATATTTGAGGCAGCACCTTGGAGCGCAGGATAAGGTGGGAACACACATTGCATCCATAAACCTGGGCACCGAGGTGAAGACTAATGAGAAAGATGATCTAGAAAGCATCAGTGGTGGCCAGAGGAGGGCAATAACCTTAGAATCATGGAATAGTTTAGATTGGAAGGCACCTCAAAACTCATCCAGTTCCAACCCCTTCCACAGGTAGGGACACCTTCTGCTAGACCAGGTTGCTCCAAGCCCTGTCCAGCCTGCCCTTGAATGCTTCTCTGGGCAATCAGTAAGAAGGGAGGAGGGTTAAATATTTTATAACAAAAAGAGAAAAATAAGTATTCATCTTGTACAGGCCACATACAGTTAGGTAGCTGCAACTTACAGCTGCAACAGCACAGACTGGATTTCAGCTGGTCATTTTGGGAATGAAAAGCATATTTATTAGCAATTTCCTGAACCAATTGATATCCTCAGTTTTACACAGCTGTCTTGTTATTCAATATCACATCAATAATACAATGGCATTTGTTAATTTGAATTCATGTGCAAGATTATGGAAGCAAAAGCAACTTTCTGGATACATGGGCCAGTAGTTCAGTGGTTGTTACGTTTTGTTATGTGTTACAACAACACAGCCTTCCAAGAATTTGTGCATGTGTGTTAAACTGCTTGTGCCAGGTGATTGGAATAGTCCTGGAGCACAGACACTGCCTGAATGAATAGTGGTGTAAATGCTCCAGCAATTTTGCACATAAATGTGTCAGCCCTGGTCTCCATAACGGAGAGAGGTCCTTTCATGGACTGGATAAAAGCAGGTTTATGAATCATGGAAAAACATGATTCCCATAGAAAAAAAAAAAAGGCATGTTATTTGAATTTTCTT
The DNA here is from genome assembly GCF_003945725.1 of Corapipo altera. Classification (NCBI taxonomy): domain Eukaryota; kingdom Metazoa; phylum Chordata; class Aves; order Passeriformes; family Pipridae; genus Corapipo; species Corapipo altera. Next base: position 1,845,745 of record NW_020884915.1, read on the forward strand.
TGGAAACTCCAGACAAAAAACCCCACCTGGAATGTGGCCAGAGCATTTTAGTGCTCTTTTGTCATTCTGCTGGTTGAAGAGAGCTGTTCATGGTGATTAACAAGGGTGTGCAGGTTTGGGATTTTTTAAGATACAACTACAAACAAAAGGTAGTAAATTTAATTTTCGTTAGGGTAGAATTACTGTTCTCTTACTACAGTCAGGAATACACATTAACAAAAACTCCTTGTTACTTTCTCTCTGCAGATCTGGCTTCTATTTTCCTCGGCTGGAGGAAGGTTTGACTGAACATTCACGATTCAACAAGGCACAATAAAACCTCCTGCAAGAAAATTTACTGTAGGTATAAAGTAAATCATGGAAAGGCTGTGCACGCTCATTTACAGAACACAGACTCATTCCACTGTAGGAGCAACAATTAAGGGGTGCACCGCATGCACACCCCATTTTTAATGCTATTTGCTGGAATTTGGATGATTTAAGACAGTAAAAGTATCTCACAGTGTTATAAACAGAGATGTAGGAGAACAAAAATTTGGGCAGAATTTTCGTAACTTGTTTTCAATATCAAAATGTTTTTGGGAGTTACAAAATCAATTTTTGTGAACTTTCTGCTCAGATGATTCACAGTTCTGGGAGAGATACTTTACTCCTGATGGCAAGAGCTACAATAGACTGAGGTTACAGGTTCAGTGTAAGCAAGAAACCTGAAAGTCTGCTTCAGAAATGATAAAATAAAATCACAGGATTGTTTAGGGTGGAAAAGCTCTGTAAGATCATTAAATCCAAGCATCCTCCATCACTGCCAAGGCCACACTAACCCATGTCCCCAAGTGCCACATGCACATGGCTTTTAAATCCTTCCAGGGATGAGGACTCTACCACTGCCCTGGGCAGCTGTGCCAAGGCTTGGACAACCCTTTCCACGAAGAAGTTTTCCCAATACCCAACCTGAACCTCCCCTGGCACAGCTTGAAGCAGTTTCCCCTGTCCTGTCCCCTGTTCCCTGGGAGCAGAGCCCAACTTCCCCGCCCCCTCGGCTCCACCTTCCTGTCAGGGAGTTGCAGAGAGCCAGAAGGTCCCCCCCCCCCCTCCTCCTTTTCTGAGCCCCTCAGCTCCCTCAGTTGCTCCTTGTCAGACTTTTGCTCTAGATTCTAATTCTAGAGGGGAATTTTAGGAATCAAGGAACAAAAAGACAAACCCCCACGTGTTTGTCACTTGTTTGAGTGGCAATGGGAAGCAGAGCAAGGAACAGGCTGCTTTCAGCAGGGATGGATGCTCATGTCCCCACATGCCATTGTGGAGTTGGTGCTGTATGTACCCTCTGTCTAGTCCCACATGTCCAACTTGCTCCCAAAGCTCCAACATGCTGCAAGGAGCAGGGATAAAACACAAATGAGCTAATTAGCCTAATCACTGGGCCATCCTCGGTCACCCTCGGCTGGGCAAACCCTCCCCAGGAGCCGGAATTAGGGGATTTGAGGAAAACTGATCCTGCTGCAGGGCCATAAACAGAGGAGTGCACCTGAAGTAGCCCTGGACCCCCGGGGAGTGCTGGGGGAAGTGAGAAGCTGGTTACTGCAAAGACAAGTGACTGTGAAATCCTGTTTTATTCTTCCTGCAATAAAAGAGTGTTAGTTCTTCAGGGCAGCGTTTGTGGGGCTGCACCGTGTCCCGTGCGCGGGGACGGGACGGCATCTGCGTGGCCCCACCACCCCTCCTGGGGACAGGCACAGCCCCATGGCCACAAATCATCCTGGGAAACTGCAGCAGGGCCTTCATCAGCTGGGAAAGGCTCCATTTTTGTGCCTCTCTGAGCTGATGTTGTATCTTACACTGATATCCTCAGCCTGCTCAAGTCTGCACGTGGGTGTTCATGGTTTCATAAGAGCGTGGAGTGATAGGAAAAAGGGGAATGGTTTTAAAGTGAAAGAATGTAGGGTTAGATGGGATGTTGGGAAGGAATTCTTGGCTGCGAGGGTAAAGAGGTGCTGGCACAGGTTGCCCAGAGAAGCTGTGGCCGCCCCATCCCTGGAAATGTCCAAGGCCAGGTTGGATGGGGCTTGGAGCAACCTGGGCTAGTGAAAGGTGTCCCTGCCCATGGCAGGGGTTGGAATGAGATGGTCCTAAAGGTCCCTTCCAACCCAAACCATTCCAGGATTCTATGTAAGCAATAAAGATAATTCAATCAGGTTTTAATTTGTATTAAACTTATGTGACAGTCAACCTCCAGCGGAAGCTGCATTTGGACAATGGTGAAATATCATTTTAAGGTTGCAGCGCTCTGCAAGGAACATCTGGGTGTCCATCAACCTTTTAATCTTACTTTTTTTACCTCATGACTACAAACCATTCATGTTGTATTACCTAAATATTTACCTAAGGAATGTATAGTCAAATTTCATCAGAGAAAATAAAATAATCTAAAAATGCTGTTATGTCAAAAAGTTGTGGTTAAATCAACACTATTATTTATGGTCTTACTCTCCTCCTGTTAACTCTCATTAAGTTCAATACTATAAAATCAATATAAAAACCTCATGTTTTCGATTCTGAAGGTTATTTTAAGAGGCAGGACACAGCAAATGTACAATTCTATCTACTTCACATTCATTAGTTGATTACAGATACTTTTTAGATTAGTGAGAAGCAAACAAAAGTCAATAAAGGTGTAACCCAAACACCAGAAAAATATAAATTTGCGATATTAATTTATCCAGCACAGCTTCTGAAAAATTCCTCCTCCCAAGCTCTGCCTCAGATGTGTCCACTTTCCTTGTCTGATCTCAAATAACCTTGGAGGTTTCACACAATGCAGAGGAACCCCAGAAAATAATAAAGGTATTTGGTGAAATACTGCTTAGTCTCTGGGATAAACCTGGAGCACTGACTTGTATAGCTAGAGGCTTATTTTTAGATCCTCCAGAGAATTTGTGTGAAAAAGGGGAGAGAGAGAAAGAGAGAGAGAGGAAGAACAATTGAAATCATCATAAGTTCATAAACCAGAATTTTTTGTAAGATTATTTTATAAAATGCAGCTGAAAATGTATTTATGATTAAAGTGGGTTTAATTGTGATTTTAAAGCCTTTGCCTGAAAAAAACAAACAAAAAAAGTGTTTGCTTTGCATTAGCTCCTCCAAGAGGCCAGAACTGCTAAAAAATGTTCAAAAAAGTTAATGAATGTGCCCATTTTGACTAAATTATTGGAATGGCCAACCTAAACCCTGACTTTTCTCCTCAGGGACTAGGATGGCTGCCTCTGGAGGGGGTTTGGATGGGAGCTGTGGTGGTTCATGGCTATGGGGACCCCAGTAAAATGTGAGCACAAGGGTCAGCCCTTCCCCTGGCATAAGGGAAGGAGAAGGAGAAAAGTACCTGTCAAGGGTCTGCCAAGGATCCAGCACCACAGGCTACACCTCCGTGACTGAAACCTGGCCAAGGGATGGAGTAGAAGGAAAACAAGCTCAGGACACTGATAAACTGTAATTTTTTTCATCCTTCCCTCTCTTCTCTTGTTCTTCTTTATTTTTCTGTTCTCCTTTTTTCTTTTTTTCATTTTTTTCCTCTCCTCTCCTCTCCTCTCCGAACCTCTCCGAACCTCTCCTCTCTGAACCTCTCCGAACCTCTCCTCTCCGAACCTCTCCTCTCTGAACCTCTCCGAACCTCTCCTCTCCAAACCTCTCCTCTCCGAACCTCTCCTCTCCGAACCTCTCCTCTCTGAACCTCTCCGAACCTCTCCTCTCCGAACCTCTCCTCTCCGAACCTCTCCGAACCTCTCTCCTCTCCTCTCCGAACCTCTCCTCTCCGAACCTCTCCGAACCTCTCCTCTCCGAACCTCTCCTCTCCGAACCTCTCCGAACCTCTCTCCGAACCTCTCCGAACCTCTCCTCTCTGAACCTCTCCTCTCCGAACCTCTCCTCTCCAAACCTCTCCTTTCTTTTCCTTTCCTCTCCTTTCTTTTCCTTTCTTTCCTTTTCCTTCTCTTTCCTTTTGGGCCAGGAGGGAGCAGACTGGGTGGGAAAGGAAGTATATTTTACGGCACTTTCATTACTCAACTTGATGAGAGCTAATAAAAATTCTTAATTGAAAATAAGTACCTTAATGACAATATCATAATCAGGAGTTATATTTCCTATTTATTTCAATATAAAATACCTTCTTTCTGAAGGAATCAGAGCAAATTATCCCAAACGGTTTCACTTATTGGCTGACACATTGGGGAGATAGTAAATACAGCTTTAAATAGAATCACCTGCAGTTGGTTTTTCGCTGCAACTTTCCTTTCTGTTGCTAAACCCAATATTAGATACTTTCCTAATTGGTATTGAAACATATACAGGCTCTTTCCCATATCTTTATTTGGCTTTTCAGCTGTGGAGTCAGCATTTAATCCAACCATTTGTGACATGGTTAACACCCACAATCATTTCCTGTTATGCCTCATACTGACTATAGTGGGCTGCTGTATATTTTCCAACGCCCACTCTGCTGTCTTTACAATCAGATTATGCCATTAGACATAGACAATGAATCACTGTAATTGTTCTAATATGGTCAAACTGCTAGTAAGGATTAACCCTTTCTGGGAATGTTGTGGTTAATTCTGGATGGACCTATGGTTGCAAAGTGTTAAGGGGCTTCAGGGGTTTTAAACTGTGGAAAAGTTCATTTTAGTTAATAAAACAATATTGAAAGTGCTTCTATAGGATGACTGAGGATTCCAACCAGAGACAAAGAAGAAACAATTAATAAAGATGAAAAATAAGGGGAGAAGTCAGAGCACTCTAGAACTTCCTCAAGTGGGACAGTGGCAGCACTGATCTCTCTGTGACCAGTGACAGGGTCCCAGGGAAAGTTGTGTCGGGGCATGTTTTGGTTGGATGTCAGGAAAAGGTTCTTCCCTCAGAGGGTGATTGGGCACTGAACAGGCTCCCCAGGGCAGTGGGCACAGCCCCAAGGCTGCCAGAGCCCAAGGAGCGTTTGGACAACGCTCTCAGGGACAGAGTGAGATTTTGGCTCATAGGCAGAGCCAGGGGTTGAACTTGGTGATTCTTTGGGGTTTCTCCCACTCAAGCTGTTCTATGATTCCATGTGAATTGGTGTTTTTAATCATAAGAATTCCTAGAGTGGAATTTTGAAGAAAACAGCTTCAAGAAGAGAGAGGAGTGTTTGCGTATTCGGGGTCGGACAATAATCTCATTCTGTTCTTCTTCAAGAATTTTCTTTAGGATGTAACAAAGGCAGAAAGCCAAGCATATGGTCCCTGTATCCCACCCCAGCTTCAGTGTTATTAAATGACTCTTTACACACACATTCCTGTCGACACACTCCAAAAATATGTCTTCCCAGCACCCTTTTGTTCCAATGCTTGCAGCAAATCAGTTCCTGATCAAAGAGAGTTGAGGACTAATTGGAAATCAAAAGTCTATTAGCATTGGAAAAGCCTTTTCTACAGTGGGCTGGGGATTTTTTTGCAAATAATTTGTTTAGGCCCCAAACTACCCATCATTAAATGAATGAAAGTCTCTATACAGACACCTTTTGACATTAATTTAGGCTGGTAATGTATCAGATTAGAGTTTAATATGAAATTCTGACTTGGGTAATTAAAATCTTATTACTTAACTGGATATTCTCAGTTTAATGTGGATACTGGGGAGGGGTTTGCTCTACTCCACCCTTAGTCAATAAGGGTAAGGAGCAAACCCAAAGCACGAGGAGAGGGGTAAGATCAGGCTCCATGAATTCTGTGCCCATCTCCCATCCAGTTTTCACAGCAGTTGAGGATACACAGCCACCCTTAAAATGTTTTTTTCATCTACTCAGAGAATCACATACAATGGAAAAGTAATTTCTTGAATCAAGTATTATAAGCAAACCTAGGAGAAAAGAGGAGAAAAAGACTTTTTCTTTTTTTTTAGATTTTTGCATTGAAAACTCTGCAAGATTCCTGAGAGGGGAACAAAGAAACAACTCAAAACAACTAAGAGTCAAAAAATCCAATAATTAAATGTAGGGAAAATAATCCCTGCTCATTCCAAATAGGGAAATTCTAGGAAAAAAATCCAAACATAACAAAGAAAACATGAATTTCCAGTGCCATCTATGGGAAATATGTATAAACATAGAATTAGGGGAGGCACTGATGCAGAAAACTGAATTATTTTAAAGCGAAGAGAAGTCTTGGAAAAAAAGTAATGTAGTAGAGAAAGCTTTAAGTGTAAAGTTCAGGTAAAAATCCATATCTCTGTGGCAGAGAAATACAACTGAGCCACAGAATCCGGTTTTGGATCATAACTGGGTTGCTGACCGTCAGCATTATCTCTCCAGCTGGGTCTTGATGGTCTGAACCTCCAGCAAAGCCAAGATTCCAGTCTAGTGGCATTGAATTCCCACCATGAAACATGGAAAGGGATCCAAACTCTCTGCTCCTGCCTGGGATCTTCAGGCTTGAGCTCTCCAATTCCCCATATTTTAATGAGAATGTGTATGAACAACATTTGAGTAAGGAGTGGGGAATCCAGCCTGCTGGATGTAATGTGCTTTAGGAACTTTTGGGATGAAACTGCTTCACAAATGCCAGATAAAGCATCATTACTTTCACTTCAGCTTTTATAGCTTTGGCAAAAATGTTCCTGTCAGGATGAAACTTGGCCTGCTTCTCCTGGGCTTGGGAGAGAATCTTTTTTTCCCAAATCGGAGAAATCTGGTTTGGCTGAATTTCAGTTCATTTAATGCAAAAAGGTTGAAAACATTTGACACAAAGACCTTTTTCTGAACTCAGCTCAAGACAGCTTTGTCTTTAAATGCCAAATTTGGCAAGCTCTTACTAGGCTCGTTTTTGGATGATTTTCCAAACACACTGCCCCCCCCCCCCCCCCCAGTCTCCTTCATTTCTCAATAACGTAAGTCCCACTTGCCATTCTTAATCAAGTTTCTCAAATAATACATTACTGTTGGTACATAAGGTACTTTTACACTTCAGACTGAACCACATATATTTCAAAATTCTTAAATCATATTTGAAAACCAGTTTGCAAACAGGACAGTCCATCATCCAGTGTTATATCTAATCACACAGGGCACTGTCACTGCACTTGGTCCAAAGTTTGCTGAAGTCAAAGTTAGGACTCGTTTCAACTGCAGTCAGCTTATGGCAAATGTAAAATGAAACATTTTTTTAAAAACCAGAAGTGATCCTAAATTTTGTGGATTTTTTTAACTCATTGTTGCAGGAAACAACATGAGCAGCTGAGGGGCTTAGCCTGGGGAAAAGAAGCTCAGGGGAGACCTTCAGGGAATAACAGAATCATTTAGGTTGGAAAAGACCTCCAAGATCATCAAGTCCAACCTGTGACTGATGCCCACCTTGTCAACCAGCCCAGAGCACTGACTGCCACCTTTTCACTCTCTACAACTCCCTGACAGGAGGTTGTACCAGCTGGGGCTTGGGCTCTGCTCCCAGGTAAAAAATAAGAGGACAAGAGGAAATGGCCTCAAACTGCACCAGGGAAGGTTCAGGTCGAACATCAGGAAGAGTTTCTTCATGGAAAGGGTGTTCAGGTATTGGAAGGGGCTGCCCAGGGAGGTAGTGGAGTCCCCATCCCTGGAGGTGTCCAAGGAATGACTGGATGTGGCACTCAGTGCTCTGGGCTGGGTGACAAGGTGACGATTGGGCACAGGTTGGACTCTTCCAATCTTAATGGTTCTGTGATTCCATGAAAATAATATTTGGAAAGAAGGAAGAATTTTAAACAACATTATACACACACACGTGTGTGTGTGTGTGTGTGTGTGTGTGTATAACAACATACAAGAACAAAATAACCAGAAGCATCTCCGGAAGGCAATAAACTATCTACTGACAGATAGATACATAGACTGACACTGAACATATGGGAAGAGAACCACTGTCCCCAGTGCACTCAGCACAGCTCACCAGAGCATTTTGAGGAGGACTCAGAGCAAATGTGACATTGGGCACATTTTTTCTCTAAAGACCAGTTTACTCATTTTTTGGGAGGATACTGGGAGAGCAACCCAGAGCCACCAGCCGGGAGCAGGGTGGGAGAAGATGAACAGGGATGAAGCAAAACAGAGATCAAAAAGGAAGAGAAAGGAAGTTGGTGGACAAAAGCTCAACCAAGTGGTACTTGAGGAGAGAACAAGAAACCCTGGGCTTTCTGGCACATGCACTGAAACTAAATATACTTCTGGCATTTCCAACTGGCTCTCACATGGACTTGGATATCACAGTTCGCTTGTTGAGATAGAAAAGCTGGCTCAGGAAAATGGGATATACGTGTTTTAATTTTTTTTCCTTCCTTGATTTTGTGTTAGAGATATAGACTGACTGTGCAAGGATCACCTTAGTAAAGTTGTGAATGATTTATGACATGAGCAGTCCCAGAGAGGTGTGAGGAGCAGAGACGGGAAGTGTCGTGCTGGGTTCTGTACTACACAGCTCAGCCAGAAAAATCCATTAAGTTCAGGCACTCAAAAAGGACAAAATGTCCTCAAAATGTTTTAGCTCCTTTTACTGGAATCCTCAGCAACAGGACCCTTTTCTCAGTATTTACAACAACATCTGTCCTTTCCTCCTCTTGGTTCACCTGCTGATGAGTCACATCTCCAGCTAACACAATCTGCTGTCTTTCAAACTTTATGGTGCCTTTTTAACACAGAAAAGAGTAAGTTTCTTCCATCCTACCTTTGGTTATTTTTCAGTCCTTCTTAAGTAGCTGCTAAAGATCGTGTCTTTGCTGTTATTACTAATTCAGGACATGAGCAAGCACAGAAAGGCCTGCAACAGCTAGAAAAGATCACCTGGTTAAACTGATCATTCTGGAGGACTTCTGCATCTCCCCAGCATTTTAAACACACACAACAATGGTAAAACATTTCACTGTCATCCTTACATGAGGATACACTTTGAACCATTGCAGAAATATTCCCAAATTTACTATACAGGTTCAGAGTTAGCACAAGGAGTGTGGGTGTCTCCATTTCTTCACGATACAACTGGCCTTGGCTGATCCTTGGGAGTCATTCTGAGGGGATTCATGGCATCTAATCCAGGAGCCTACATACCACAGGGAGCTCTGATCCACAGCATGTGTTGGGTGACTGGTCCATGGAAGATCATCCCATGTTTTGGAGAGGGATCTGAAGAGCGGTAAGATAAGAGGAAATGACCTCATGTTGCTCTAATGGAGACTACATTGGATATTAGGAACAATTTCTTCACCAAAATGGTTATTAAGCCATGGAATGGGCTACCTAGGGCAGTGGTGGGGTCACCATCCCTAAAGGGATTTAAAAGACATGTGGATGTGGCACTTGGGGACATCCCCAAGGTTAGCGGTGGCCTTGGCAGTGCTGGGGGAATGGTTGGACTTAATGACTTTGGAGGTCTTTTCCGACCTGTGATTCTATGATTTAAGGTCAGTATTTGAAGAGAACTTCAAATGCTGCAGATGAACACAGTAAAATATTCAAATTATTCTAATCTTCAGGTTTTTAAATTTTAAATTAATCTACTGCACTGCAAATAAAATGACAACCCAAATGGCTCAGCACAGGCAGAGAAGGTGTCTCTGCTGTGCTGGTTAGAGCACACATCCCCTCAGTGGGATGAGTGTGGGGGAAAGAAAACACATGGCTGAGTAGGATGACAACTGAGGTGGGACAGAAGGGGGCAGGCAGCCAGGGCATGGCCAGCAGCACAAACCATCCATACTCCAAAATATCATTCCCTTCCTCTTCCCAAAATCTCTGACCATACCTGGTAGCATGGGCAGGACAAAGGGAAGCTTGTGCTGCTGATCAGATGGTGAGGAGAGCTCTGTGAAAGGGCCAGTGTGGAGAGAAAAAGCAGGAACATTTTGTCTCTGTGGAAATACAAAATCAGATTGTGCTTTACAGCAAGGGAAGACACGTGCAAGAGTTAAAACTTGGAGAGAAATGAAACAAAGGAAAGCTTTCAATCATTGAATAAAAGGCTCCCTATATTCTATCTGCCTGAGTTTCCTGATGTGTGTATGCACTACATCTTTTGGAAAAGGAGAGGAATTTTCTCAGATTCCTGAAAAAAACTTGTATTTTATAATTAATAAAATAAAATGGTCAATCAGCATCATTATGAGAAACAAGCCATGCCTGTGATTTTCCAATCTGCTGAGTTTCAGTATCTTTCCCTGTGTAGAGCTGGCATTAAGGGAATATTTTTTTACCTTTTTATTAAGAGTTGAGTTGCAGAGGTCACGGTAAACTGAAGCCGGGGCTACTCAAAATTATGTTCATGCTTATAAACTATCTTGACTACTATAGGCTCTGATATTTTCTTTAGAGACAAAATATACCCTCACACTCACTCTTCATGATGTAGTTGAGCAATCTCAGGAGTCTGAGCTTTGTTTTTCTTTTAATTTTATTTGAAACTCCTCCAAATTCTGGAAGGGTTTCAAATCAGAGAGGGATCTTACCCAAGGACTCATTATTAGAGCAAAGTCATATAATGTAACGTTCTCTTTTCTGGATGTTACGTAAATATTGAGCTCAACCATCAATGCAGTAAAACATATTTTTGCCACTGACTCTAAAGTAAAGACCTTCACTGTCAACTGACTGTCCCACAGTCCCAAACTCAGGTCTGTACTTACTGCTTCTCACTGGGAACACCTGGGTAGTCCAGAGGTAGCAACACTTTGATGCCCTCCAGAATCTCACAAAAACTACTGTTTCAAAGCAATATAATAAGTGACAACAGCTCATGCACTACAGCAGCAATGATGACACACTCCCCAGAGATTTTTGCAGTGAAGTTGACTGCAATTTCTGCCCCATCTAATAATATTACTTACAGTATTTTATTCTATTTAAATAGAATGCTTGATGAATAAAATGAAAATTAATTATTTTTAAATCTGATATGCATTATATTCTACCAGATAGTATGTTACAGAATTCTAGAATGATTTGGATTTTAAGGGGCCTTAGAGCTCCTCTCATTCCAAACCTCCTGCCATGGGCAGGGACACCTTCCACTAGCCCAGGTTGCTCCAAGCCCCATCCAACCTGGCCTTAGACACTTCCAGGGATCCAGGGGCAGCCACAGCTTCTCTGGGCAACCTTTGCCAGGGCCTCACCACCCTCACAGGGAAGAATTTCTTCCTGATCTCTAACCAAAACCTTCCCTCCTTCAGCTCAAGGCCATTCTCCTCATCTTATTGCTACATGAAGATATAATATGAGTTGTAATACATGAATTTATGAACTATATGAACTTATAATATCCAACTAGATATAATATTACATCCTAAAGAGATATAAACCCTATCACTTTTAGGAGTCCCTCACATGCTCATGTTCCATTGTCTGAGCATCCACAGGACTTGCACCTCAAAGCTGTTCCCTTGTCCCCTGTAATGCACTTCCAGTCTCTCATTTCCAATGGGACACCTCAATTTCATGTCTGAGCAACACCCACTGATCAGGATGTCCTGATCTGGGCCTTCCACCACCATGCCAGGGATGGACAAAAGGAGCTGTACAACCTCCTCTAACAGGGTGTCCAGGCTCTGCTTACAAATACTCTGGACAAGAGCTCAACACAGTTTTTCCTGCAGCACTGCCATCCCATATTATAATACTTTACACACTTTATGTACCAAATGTTACAGAGAGCAGCACATTGGCAGAGAGGGAGAGAAGCAAAATGATTTAATATTGTCAACCAAGAACAGTTTCATCTGATGAGAGACTGGAAGGGAGGTCAATAGCAAAGGTACAATAGCTGCAGTGCTGAAATATTTTGGGTTATTCCTCTATGTTACAGTGTTGTTTTCCAAGAGGGAGGTGGGGGCAATGTGTGTAAGAAGGCCATTAGAAAGGAAGAAAAAAACATCAGGAAAGATCAATGCTTGACTGAGCTATTTTATTAAATTCCCCCTGGATTTAGTCTGAGACTTAAGGCATGATACGATCAGAGCAGATTGCCTTGGGTTATTCCACTCTGAAGTTGTCCATATATCTGACATTGGTCATGACATATTTAATTTGAACTGGAAGTTCAGATTTAATGGTTGAATTCAAGTGGAACGGGAAGCACATAACCAAGTCAGGACTTACTGTCCATGACTATTGCTGCTAACCCCGGGTGCTAGTGGGGTGTGTGGGACCTGGGAAGAGTGCTGTACTCTCACAACAACCTTGGACATAGGGTGAAAATCCCATTAATGTGCAGTAGGACCCAAAGTGGTTTCCAAAGGTGAGGTCACCCTGCCAAAACTATATGTGAAGCAGTTTGCAGGAATGAGGTGAACCTTTGGCTTCCACAAGGCCAACAGGAATTTTACTACTGAGAGTAATAGCAGCAGCTTTCATTCTTGATGTGAGATCCCCAGGAAAACCAAAACAGAACCAAGCAAAACAAAAGACAGGAACTCTTTACAGGCTGTCTAATTCAACTGCTTTTTCATTTCCACTGAAATTTTATTTGGATACAGGTAAATAATTCTGTCTATTGTTTACTGTACCAAAGAGCTGTTACATAAGAGTCTATCCCAGTTGGCTTTAAGGATATTTTAAATATTGTGCTGAACAGGATTAAGCATATAAACACTATTATCTACAGAAAAATGAGAATCAAGTCCTTATAAATATGTTACCCTGAGTCAAAAAAGTATCAGTAGAGTAGAACTGAAGGGATAATTAGTAGCAGAAGCCTTGCTAGTAGCAGAATTTAGCATTAGCAAGACTATTTCTAGACTTGCTTTCTATTACCACATTTTCCAGGCCCATTTATGCTCAGACTAATAGGCACTAGGAACTTCTTGCATTGACCTTCCCACAGTGCAAAAGTCAGCAGAGCCAAATCTTTTTCAATGACTGGAAGGACCCCTCTGGCTCCTGCACTTATCTGGATTCAGGGGGTTCTGACCTCTCCATGAAATCATTATGGAAACAAATCCATGTGCATTCCCTCCACAGCCAGCAATAAACAGAAGGAAGAACATGGATAAAGTGAATGAACATTGAAAATATACCAGTACTCATTGTCTGGAGGAGTTAAATCAAAACAGCTCTAATGGGGATTTCTGCACTGGTTTTACAAAGTCAAGTCTTCTCAGTTTTTGTTTTTGGTTTTTTGGTTTGTTTTTTTTTTTTAAATTTGGTGGTTGTGACGAAACAGAAATGCCTTTGTTGGCATCATCTGCAGAGTGAGATAGTGATTGCTCTCCCTGAGGTGTTTTCATTTCACACACAGCATTATTGCCTTGTTTAAGGTGAAATACATGGATTTGAAGAGAAAAAACACATCCCTCCCTGACTGTCCATACACAGACAAGGTTGGACAGAAAGAAAAAGTCTCATGGTGAAGAAAAATCACATCTGAAGGTTTCATGCTTTTACAGCAGATTCCTTTGGCATCCTCTCCACCTTTCCACTGCTGTCTCCAACCCCTCCACTGGGCTGAGACAAGAGCCCCACATCACTTCTAGCACTCTGAGAACATGGATCTGCTCCCACCTCCCATGAATGTGGGCCTGATGATCCCAAAGGCTGCTCAAGTGCCCTGGTCAGGATGGTGCTGAGCATTATGAGCTGTTTCTCATGGCCACCCCTTCAGTGCCCGCCATGGGGGTGATATGAGGGGCACAAGGCTGACAGACTCTGCTCCTGCAGCACCACATACCGCTGACGGCCCCTCCATGCATCACCCACAAGTGATACTGAGAGTTTTGGACAGAATCATTAATCTGAGGCACTTATGGAGATACATCAGTATCCACCTCATCACTGAGGTCATTTTCTCCTCCCATATGATTCATTGGGAGAGAATTAGGGTAAAATGGAAAAAGTATGCTGATGTAATGGTGCATTTTTCAGGAACTCATTCATTGTCTTCACCTTGAGCCTTTAGATGGGCTAAAGTTGCAAAGCAAACAATAGGAAATCTTCCTTTAAAACCATGCTAAGGCATTAAAAAAAAATAAAATTAAAAATAAGAGCTCCTTTCTAGCCTGCCTCAACTCTGACTTATCAAATGCAAGGTGTTTGTTAGATGCAACAGGTTCCTTCCTCCGAAGCAGCGTTCTTACATTCCTCACACCCCCTGTAGGCTTTGAAATCAGTGTTCAAAGTGGACTTTCTGAATTCATGAAAACCCACAGGTCTATAATACATCCCTAATGGAAGTCAAACATGACACCCTAGAGATAAAACACAGTGGCCTTACCCTCTGTTCACAGTAGGTGTCTGTGTATAATAAATATTTTATTTTACTACAAAAACAAATAACTAAACATACCCCCTGTGTTTGTTCTGAACTCTACCGTAGCTTTTGTGAGTTTACTATATTTCAAAGCTGAGATAGGAAACCACAAAGTCACGCCAGTTATAATCCATGCTTGCACAAGGCGAGCCAGCTCTGATTCCAGCCCCACCAAGCTCCTGGGAGCCGGGTGTCTCTGGCCCTCCAGGAGAGGATCCATGAGGAACCTGGTTGTGGGGTAGAAAGCCCACGAGGCACAGCCTCAGCTCACAAAAAAATCATAAAACCAAAGTAATGCTGTTGGTTTTGCTACTTTTAGTGTTAGGGGATTGTCCTCTAGGACCTCAGTTAAACTGGAGCGTGTGCTCTGTTCTGCTGAGGGGTCTGGGACACCCTCAGTCAAGGTGGGACACTCAAAATACATGGGTGAGATGACATCAAAAGAGAAGCAGAGTGGCTTCTCTGAGCTATTTCATTATGGTCATGCTCTTGATTGCAACTATGAATATTGTACTTCTCCGCTGCCTCCACATTTCTTAGGATGTTTGTTCTGAAGGAGATAAATGTAAATTGAAATGATTCCCCCTTTTTCTTCTCCATCTTCAGGAGTTCTTCAGCTGTGGGCCTACAGTTATGGAGAACATCATTAGCTCCAGAAAACTGGGAGGAGAAGACTGATGGTAAGGAGAGCTGTGGTGTGCCATGGGGCTCCAGGTGAGGGCTGTGTTCCTCACCTCAGGCAGGGCAGCAGCACCAGGGCTGGCAACAGGGTCTCCTTAGCTTAACCTTGGGACACACACGTGATACAAAGCAAGCGTGAGAACATGGAATTATAGACTGGGTTGAGCTGGAAGGAACCTTAAAGACCATTCTGTTCCACCCCCTGCCATGGGCAGGGACACATTCCACTAGACCAGGTTGCTCCAAACCCCATCCAAACAGGCCTTGAACACTTCCAGGGATGGAGCATCTACCACCTCTTTTGGAAACCTGTTCCAATATTTTATTTTCTGCTTCCCAAAGTGTTCACACTGCTCCACTGGCTCTCAGGATGTAGTTTTATCTATTTGTTGCTTCTGGGCACATGTGACAGTAGGGAAGAGCACCCTCCTGGTGCAGCCCTACCTTGGATATTGTCCATCTAGAGGAACCTGGAGGCTCCTTCAGCTGGAGCACTGCAATTTCCCCCATCTCACAGCACCACGTGTGCTCAGACACTTCTCCATCCAGTCTCTAATGCCTGCTAATAAGAGAAATGTGATGCTTCCATTGAATGTGGATTAGGAGAGGAGACATCACTCTTATTTCAAGGGCAGTGTCGAACCACCCAACTTTTAAATACGTATATATATAGAAAGGAAACGGAGAAAAGCCATCATAAATGTGCAGTTCCTGATGAATCACTGAGTCCTGACAGCTTTACACAGATATAACTGCACCCGGCCAATTTCTCAGCTGGTGTAAACTGGCATCCATCCATGGCCTGTAATGAAGGCAGGCCAATTTACACCAGCCAGCTGACCCATTTTTATTGATTTTAAATGATTTACATCAGGCTCAAGATGGAGTAATACATTGTTGAATCAGGCCCACGAAGTGTGGGCCCTAACCTTACATTATCAGGGAATTCAAAATTAGGATTTCTTGGTCTATCGTTATTTCATGCTTTTACATCTATCAAAAATGAGCTTTTCTAAGTGCTGCACCGTGAGGGTGTCATTATCTAGACACAATAATAAGAGAGTCAGGTGCTGTAAAAACCCTGAAACCTTGACTTGCGGATTTATACAAGACATTTAATGTTATTTTAACGTAGTATTTGGTATGTACTTTTATATGTTTCAGTGGCTTATATCATCATTCTTACTGTACTAAAACTTACATGTCCTTTTTCTTAAATAATATCCTTGTGTAAATTTTTTGTAAGCTCTAGGTTTATTTTATGACCCATAAACTTTGACAATATATTAAAATCTTGGAGGAATTTAATATCAGGAGAAGATTATCTTTAAAAAAATCATTTTTCCATGTTATAGAGACTTAGACACATCTAGTATGTTAAAAGGTTTAATAGCTGTTTATAAATTTTACTGCAACTGTCAATAACTTCGTGATATATTAAACCAGTTAATAGGTCAACAGAAAATATTTATTACTTGCTGTAAAATGTTTACCCAGGAATAAACTTAATTTCTAATGATAATGAAACATAAAAGTCAATGAATATTCATTTTAATATTTTATACTAACTTAAACACGGTTTTACCGTCTGTTGTAAACGCTGAGCAGAGGTAAAAATACTGATTTTTCTAACTCTGGGCAAAAAACCTCTGAAAGCATCCAATGGGAGTTATATTGTCCTAGAAGAAGAAATTGGGAACACCTCTGATGCAAAAAACCACATAATTAAGAAAGGTTTGAAAAGATTTTCCTAATTTTTGATAATTTTGGACAACTCCTCCTCTTCCCCATATATTTTTGCCATTTTAAATGTTTTCACACCTAAATCCCATAATTTATTCCAGTCTAAGCACGATCATGGCTGATGCTGCATCTCTCCACCATCACCACATACTGCAAGAGGCAAGACCCAAATGCTGATGTTGGCAAGGGGTCCATGCCCCTCAGTACATAAAGTCTGACCATACCTTTGCTATCCAGGGGCAAAATTAATTCATACTAACACTGCAGTTGTGGCAGCTCATTTCTAAATAATCAGGATACACCAATTTTCCCACAGATCTCCAAACTTGCAAATCAGGAAGTGCCCTTGTTCCCAGCTTGCATCAGGTCATGGTCTATTTTAGCTGGTTGGCAGAGACCAATAGTAAGATCTTCCCAGGATTCAGCTACGCTTGATCAGCCCATATTCCTGCTTATTCCCAGGCAGGCTGTGCCTGGTCAGTCATCTCAGCTCTAAACCTCCTCTCCTTGCACCTCTATCACCTGGTCATGGTCATGACACTTTACCCAAATAAGGCCTGGCAGGACTCTCTCTGTGGTTTTCACACTGCAAAGTTGATGAGCTGCACCCAATTAATTTTTTATATTTAATATTAGGCTTTATTAATCTAGTATTTTATTAATAGAATTTCTAAATATTTAATGCCAATTTTTATATGTAACACTAAGACTTATTAATCTACTAAATTTTATTAATAGAATTTTTGCAACCTTTTTTTTTTTTTAATTCCTTTTCCCCCCATCCAGATCAATTTTGTAATTTTAACAATATTGCAACACCGGAGCGAAAAACACACAATCCACCTTCTCAGATGGGGATGTTCAAGGAAAGTACTTACACTTTGATTGGGAATGAAGAGGAAAGGGTAAGTGCTGTGGCCTTATTTCCTCCCTGTCAATGGTGACTGCAGAGCTGAGATCTAGCAGCCCCACCTAATGAGCCCTAATTATACTTTAGTTGTGTGTTAAGAGTAGATTCAATTGCTCATGACTCCCCTGTTAAGCAACTCTTCAGTTGCACGTTCCTGAGGCACCGTTTGGGATTCCATTCAGCCAGTAATCGGATTTCTTTCCCCCTCCAAATTAGTAACACAGTCACATAGCAAATTGGAATATGCATGTGGCTTCAACACTGATATGGCGTTGCCTTCTCCTCTTCCTGACACTTTTGATGTTGCTCCCTTTCATCGTCGTCACCGTCCTGCTTCTGCAGCAGACTTCACATCTAAGGCCTTGTGCAGGGCATAATTAGAAGCTGCAGGACCAAGACATGAAGGTTGGGCTCTTGTTTTTCAGGCAGCAGCTCAGGGAAGGGCAGCTGGTCCCTCAGTGGATGGGGGCAGTGACTACCCTACAGTGACCTCCTACTACACCTTGGGTTGGCCACCTGGTCACCAATGGGGTGAACTTGGACACTCTCTCCTAAACATCTCCTTTAAGGCAAGGGAAAAGCCCCAAAATCAGAGAAGCTCCCTCTCAGCTCTCCCACCTCAGAATTCACCCTCCCGAGTCAGGCTGGGAAACGGAAGAGCCTTGGGGGTGCCTTGCTGTGCTGGTAGAGCAAAGGGAGCTCTTCCTTACCTCTAACAAACCAGGGACAAGGATTTCCACCTTCTAAATATAATTTTCTTACCCTCACAAGGACATAAATATAAGTTTCAGTACAATAAACCCTTTGTCTTGCCTTACACTCTCTATCTAGTGTCCAAGTGCCCCTTCCAATTCAGAAATGCATTTTGCTTATAAACATCACAGTTAATGCAGTAAAAACAGGGAGCTTTCAGTTTGCTGTTGCATAAGAGGCATCTTAATATCCAAAAGAATAACCATTTATCTCAGAAAAGCACTGAACAAATGGGATTTATTGCAATTGTGCAGTTGGCTGATCACATCATGTTTGTTTCCTGGAAAAGGGGGTCGTATTTGGAAAATAAACTTCTTTTTGTACAAAAACCTGTG
This sequence comes from Corapipo altera, assembly GCF_003945725.1. Lineage (NCBI taxonomy): Eukaryota > Metazoa > Chordata > Aves > Passeriformes > Pipridae > Corapipo > Corapipo altera. The sequence goes on from NW_020884915.1 coordinate 1,864,443, forward strand.
TACCTGTCCAACAAAAATATCCTTTTAGCCTGAAGGAAGGACACCACCAGCTCTTCCAGCTGTCAAGCCCTTGGAGAACAGACCCCAGGGTGAAGGCACTGAGAGCCAATTAATCTGGAGTAACTTTGAGACAATTTATTGCCCAAATGCAAGGCTATGTGGACAGCTGTGGACAAGCCTCATGCTCACTATAACCTCTAAACCTACACCATGATTTGCAGGAGCACAGGATGATTTGGGTTCAAACTGAAAGAAGGGAAATTTAGCTTAGATAGTGGGAAGGAATTCTTGACTCTAAAAGTGGTGAGGCCCTGGCACAGAAGCTGTGGCTGCCCCATCCCTGGAAGTGTCCAAGGACACGCTGGACGGGGTTTGGAGCAACCTGGGCAAGTGGAAGGTGTCCCTGCCAATGGCAAGGCACTGGAACTGGATAATCTTTAAGGTCCCTTCCAACCAAACCGTTCTGTGATTCCTTGATTTGAAGGCTCCCTGCATTTTGGGTGTCATGAGGCTCATCCCAATATGTGGTCAATGTTGTTTGGTGAAACAGGAATCTATATCCCTCTACAAACCATTACTTGGCACTCTGGGCTCACCTGGCACTGCTTCATGGGAAATGTCCTATTTCAGTGTTTTTAAGAGAGAAAAAAAGAAACCAAAACAAAAACACTTCCACTATTATTAATGGTAAAGCTTGAAGAAAAAAAAAAAAAAGATGAAGACAGAGCTGTGTATTTACTCAAAACACTCCAGTATAAAATAATAAAGTTCTAAAACAAAAGGTACGTCATCCTACTGCCACCCCACTGGGCACCACACCGAGGGGTCTCTGGCACGAGAGCAATTTTCTTAGAATACCTCAACATTCCACAAAATTACACATAGTCTATGTGTTAAGGAGGGAGCATCAGATCAGCATTGGCTTTGAATTCCCTTGCTTTTGTCAGCCTCATTATTACAGCTCGAATGCTATTAAAATGCTGCTCTTCGTCTGTTAATAATCATTTCACTTCTCTATCTCTGCCACATGAACTTTAGAACACTGTGAAATGGGTTTTGTAGTTGCATGTTTTTTTCAAGTTCATTGATCAAACATTTGTACATTTTAATGATATAAATAATTGAAGAGCCTTCATTTTTCAGTGTTAAAATTAACTTTTCTGTTCTGCCTTTTAAAACTAGAACAAGGGGAAGTGTAATTTAAACCATGAAAAGGCTGCAAAATACGTGAAACTCTCTGTAACCCTTTTCTGTGAGAGTCTTCTCGTTTTACTTTGATTCTTGCGGAGACTGAAGTGTGAACAGCCAGCCCTTGACAGGCTCCTCCAGCAGGTTACTAGCTAGAGGAGTTCACCTATTTTCAGAGAAGCCTTTAAACATGGGATGGATACAAGGAGACTGTTTGAAGCCACCCAGCAGGTTTGGAAAAGCTGGGGGCAGGGAGGAGCTGGAGGAGGTGGGTGCAGCGGAGCCAGACAGGGATGTTCGGATGAAGGACAGTGGTTTTTGTCTCAGTGAACATTTTTCTTTCCTTCCCAATGTGTATGTTAAATAGGAATGAAACCTATTAAATGAATGAACCCAAGAATGAGCCAGAATGCACAGGGAATGGGAAGAGGAAAGCATAAGGTTGCCTCTGGCAAGGAGAGGGAAAGCAAGATGCAAACCTGCACTAACATCCTTTGAGTACAGTGAAAAGCTGTTAGGTTGGGTATGAAGTCACCATTGTTGGTGGTCCCAGATCCTCCTGCTACATCAGAAGTTTAAACCAAACACCTGTACAGATACACAAAGGGTGGCAAGAGGGCTTGTCCCTGTATCAGCCTTCAAATTGGACCAAGGACCCAACAGATGAATATCCTGCTGTTGCAAAAGTCTGTGAAACCATCAGCAAAGTTAACAGTATTTGGGTTTTTGTGACAATTTGGTGATGTCAAGCATGAACCCGGGGGTTTTTCACTGAAGATCTAAGCCTGACTCTAAATCTAGGTCAGGGACAACCTCTCAGGTCAACCAAAGTTAATTATCAGTACTGGGACACAAACTGTTGCTGGGGCAGCTGCTGAAATGAATCAATGTGGAGCAAGCCTAATATTTCCAGTTTTTGGATGAATATCACAAGCAGATGCTTATCCAAGATATATCAGAAGACACTCAACCTCCCTTCATTGAGAAGCTGTGCTGGGAATTTTCCTGCAAGGGAGTTCCCATAGGGGATGACTGGGGCTTCCTGACTCTAGTCAGGATGGAGATGTTGTGGGAAAAGCAGATCCCAAATGCTGTTCAATTAATTTTACCGGTGGAGAGAGTCTCTGGAGCATCTTCATCCCAGCAGATGCATGGATATGGGAGAGGACAACATGCCCACCAGCAGATTTTATGCTGAACGAACATACATAAGATAAGGTTCCCTGAAAGTTATGAGGAAATCTGTGAATCTTTACATTAAAAGAGGGAAACCATAAAGGCTGGATGTTTGCTGACCCTCTGATTGCTGTTCACTCACTATGAATTTTATGAAAATCATGTTGAGTGAAATGGAGATTTACTGAAAACACTAAAACCAGTGACCCCTGGGCATTGCTCTGCCTGAACTCATTTCAAAGCAGGCACTCCCAGAGCTGCTGTGATGCCACGTAAAGACAGAGCTCACTCCTCAATGCCACCTTAAGTAAATGGGCAAAGACATCCCTGCAGCAAAGCCAGTTTGGCCTGAGCTGTTCCCCTGTGCAAATGCCAGTTCTGGCCACATATTGTTCCATGGATGTTGGAGCAAGAGCCAACAAGCCACTGGCAGACTTAAAAACAGTAAATTACAGTAGTAACCTGTTTGTGGCACCACACCCATATCTTTGGAGAGATGTAAATTGGAAGAACCATGACAGGGAGTGAAAGAGAAGGGAAATCCAGAAAACAAATATTTGGTTCCTTTGCTATCAGCTTTGATTTCTCTTCTGTGTGCCTCTCAAAAAACAAGAGTTGAAGAAGTGAAGAGTGGAAAAAAAAATTCAAAAGTATGTTGTACTGGGCTGAAATGGTGGGTAGGGTGAGGTTCTGTTCTTGATATCCCACTGTTACCTCCAGGAGATCAGAAGGAAGGAAGATTTTCATCATCTCCCCAACACACAGAATAAATAAATAGAAAAGTAAAGGGCAAATAACTTTTAGAAATTGTCACAGGTTGAGTGCACACATGGCTCAGTCTTGCAAAATCCATCCTGACTGCTGTTATTCTCCTTAACAGGGGGATTTGGAGAATGCTTTTTCAGCAGAAGTTGGATCATCAGAGACAGCTCCATGTCACAGTGGTTGCACTGCCCCCTGCACACAAATCCATGTGTAGTTCCCTGCCTTGTGGGTCCCATCCCATTCCCAAGCAGGCATGGGGATCCCTTTGGCTCTGCTGCCACTGTGCCCAAGTGCCAGCACACCATAAAGAACATTTCACAATTATTTCTTGGAGCTACTTAAAGGGATGATGGCTTGATGGTGCACAGTGTTATCAGTCCCTCCAACAAGCACTCCAGCCTTCAATATTAATCTTAGAATTCTCTGCATCTTCCAAGTTTTGGTCCACAGGAGGTTTTCCCCTTTTTTCGCTCCACAGCGAGTGTTTGACTGGTGGAGATGGATTAGGACAAACACAAGCAACACTGCGTGGTGAATTCTCTTTCTTTGTTTGACAGCTGGTTTGAATGTGTTACAGGATCGAGCAAAACATATTCAAAAAGAACATCAGCTTTTCCAAAAGGGGTTTGGCTCCTCCACAAGAAGTTCAGCTGCTGATATTCACTTATTTAATTCTTCACCAAACATGCAGAATCTCTAACGATCATTTGTTTAAATTACTTACACGACTTGCTGTTTTAATCTTTTTTTCCTATTAATCTGTGACAAACCATGGAATTTAATATTTTTTACCATGACTAATGTATGAAATTTGTTAGCTTTGTCTGTAATTTACAGAGAGCCCTGAATAATTGAGCCTTTAAGTTTAAAGGCTTATATTTTGTTATTCTAGCTGTGATTGCTTGTAATGGTTTGAAGAACCTGAGGGGTTTTAGTGATGGGTGCCAATATAAAATACCAACACTGATCTCAGCACTCCTTATTTTCTTCCATTTGTCTCCAATTATTACTGGGGGGCAAAATGAAAAAAAATAAATGAGACAACATGGGGAGGGGGGAAGACCAGAGAATTAATGTACTCCAAGGACTGCACAAGAGGAAAGAGTTTCTAACACCTCTGCTGTCAAATCTCAGCCGACTCATTGTTTACCCTTGTTTAGTACATTGATGCATTACACTGCCAACAAAAGCTCATGTATGTGTTTCAAAAATGATAATTATAACAAATAAATTTAGGTATATATTTAATTTTTCTGTAACCTACAGAAATCCCTGTTTCTAATACAAATACCTACTTTCTCAACCATGAAGCTGTTTGAGCTCAGTAAAGCTGTACCAGCTGGAGACCCTCAGGAGTCAGGGACTGAGGGGACGTTGTGACTTTACAAGCTGAAGCCACACTTTTCCAGGTCATCTCCACCAAAGACAAGCTCAACGGTGACACGAGCGAATTGCCACATGAACCAGAAGAGAGGGACCCAATGAACCTTCTGTCCCCACCACTGCCCAGGTTTTGGTAGTTGAATGAAGGGGCAGGACCTCACCTTTCCACAGCACTCCAGCCCATATTTGCTCTGCTAGAAAGCTGCAAGGAGCTTGATTCAGAAACCACTTACTCAGGGAACCATAACGACTCAGTAATTGCTCAGAGGACAATCCCTGGAGGACCATCCCTTGACTTCCACGTGGCAACGCTGAAGACCAGGAGCATCCTGGCGACCACTGAAATGCCAGTGAGATCTCCCTCTGTCATCTGGGAGAAAGCAAGGAGCACAAAGAGACTCCTGCTGCACATAAACACCGGAAAATAGGTCTTAGAAGGAGGCAGAACACAAAGTGATCTAATGGCACGTTAGCCTTAAACCAGGGAGCACAGAATGCCTTCATACAAGGATGTTATATATATATATATATTCCTCAGGTCATGTTATTTCTTTTAAATATTAATCAGAAAAATTGGAAAGCTTTATTATAAAGATGACAAATGCTACTGTGCCTCGAGGAAAGGTTGAGCACAGGATGTGCAAACTCGTACTTATTTGATTCAACATGGTGACTGTGGGCTGCACTTTTAATGAGGGAAATAAAACATCCCCTTAATTGGCTATAAAAGGATGTGCACCACAGACTTACTGAAACATTAGGCTGCATAGTTAGGACCTACTTTGTAACAATGCCTCATTTTTATTAATATTATTTTTATTGCTTGGGAAATCTATGAGTTTATCTATGTGATAGGAACAAAAGGCACTTTTTTTCCCCTCTTTTTTTTAAGGGAGAAAGAAAAAAAAATATTCTACACAGGGTAAATTGAAAACATCAGTGTACCCTACAGAGTAATAGCACTTTATCATGATTTATACATGGGAACATAACTGTTGCCAAAAAACATAGGTGACCTCTCCCTACCCTGTATTAATAATTACAGTATGGAGATGGAAGCATGATATGCAGGACACTCTTCTCTGCTACAAAAAATTGGGGGGGAGTTCTTTAAGAAACATAAAAAAGAGGCAAATCTGACTAGTAAGTGTTGACAGGCGTCACGTCTCATACAATGGAAAACACATTATTGGAATTTACCCAAAACTCAGGTTTTATTCCAACTGTTCATACTATTTATTTTTGCCTTTTTTTTTCTTTTTTTCAAATTAAGGAAGAACACACTCTGAACACCCTTTCTGGTCAGGCTCTAGTGAACACGCACCAACCTCTCTGAACCCTGCTGTGAAATACAAACTACAAGAAGCGGCTGACAGAGGCAGAGCTAAACACTTGGTGACACTTGGTGACAATGCTTGAATCCCAGGCAGAAGGTTCTGGGGTCACTCCAGGGTTTTTTGTGTTTCTTAACAGGTCCCTGCACCCGTCAGGTTAAGGCCATTTGCCCTACATGAGTTTCATTATTACATTAAGCAGAATATTCTCTAGAAAAATTATGGAGAATGAAAAAGGAATATTTTATATGGGTGTCATATTTCTTAAAGCATTTTCCCTGCCCTCACCCCTGGAAAAGTTTAAGCCCATCCTTTAAAGGCCCACCTGAAGCTTTCCTTTACATGACTACAGTTGTGACACCCAAAAAGAGAGGAGATCCCACACAGGAGCTTCTCCACTCACTGCCAACACAGGAATTGCTGCACCTGCTGCCACTCCCCTTCCCAAGGCTTGATTTAACAAATAAAACCCAAAGCACCCTTTAGGATACAGAGTGAAAAAGAAATTCCAAAATAAATCAGCAAGGGCTGCTTCAGTTTACAAATTCATGTCGAAACCTGCTAGTGATTGTAAGAGTTTTTGTAAAGCACTGTAAGTTATGATTCTAAACTTGACATAAGACGGAGCTTCCTGGATTAAATATCCCTGATACTTTTTTCCCCAGAAGACAAGGCAGGAAGAATTCTTCTTCCTAGCTCCACAGTTGATTTTCCAGATTTTCATATCCTTAGGCTTATTAAAGCTGATCCAGAAGGAACACGCCATCACTCTGTGCTAACTCCCCTCCTTGTGCACCTCCAGGCAGGCAACAGTGGGTCTGGACACAGCAGAGGTGAGGAACAGCACTAAATCCAGCTGCCCTGGAGAGGCTTGGCTGAAGCAGACACATTTTTCCTCCTAAATGCCAGGTTTAAACTCTCCTCATTTAGGGCTGAGACCTCTGAAGGGACAGGACAGAAGAAATCCGACACCCACAAATAATTAAGGCCTTGATTTTATATCAAACCTAATGGCAGGCACCCAACACCATCTTTATATCAGGTAAGATGAAGCAGCAATAGACTGCACTGATTTAAATCCCCTATTCTCTATTTTTCTTTGGTGAGTTTTGTTTCCCACTGAACCTTTCAGGCCCTGGAAAATGTAAAACTAAAGCAGGAAGCATAGGTTTAAATTATGTCAGACAAGATCAGACAGTGCCTGGAGCAGACAGGCTCTCTGCAGGTCCTCGCTGTAATGCTGCTCAGGCAGCCTTCTGGGAGAGGAGCAGGAACTGGGGAGCAGTGAGCAGAGCTGGAAAATAGGATTGGAAAATAACACAGCTCCCTGTGCTGAGGTTCACCACTACATCCTGCTGCAACGTGCCTGGCAGATAATCCCATCGGCACTTTTCCTGCTTAACCAAAATTTTCACTATTATTTTGCAGCCTCATGGAATGGCAGGACCATTGATGCTCAAAAAATAACTGTGTGAGTGCCATGGAAAACACAGGGAGCACTTCCTTAGGACAACCTCTGGTTTCCTTAGAAAATTGAAATTACCAGTTCTGTGTCATAATATGCAGATTCCAGAAATACAAAGGGATCAGACACCTGGAATTAGGGGAGAGTATTTTTCCATACCCAGTTCTAGCAGCAGCTATTTTGATACCGGCTCATTGCTAAAATCAACACTCAAGTCCACTTTATCCTATTTCCAGCAATTATAGCTACTTCAAACAGGGAATTTTAATTCAAGAAGTAGAATAAATGTCATTCCTGGAACACGTACATTACTGTAATCTAATGTGAGTAAGAAGTCACTTGAGATGGAGAAACGCAACAGCCCCTTTAGGGCTACTGCCATAACAGAGGCAACAAAAGGGAAACCCTCGTTAATCCATTGGAAATATCATGTTAATAAATGAAAATGAGATAATGACTTTTGTGGTGAGCTGAATCTTGTCTAAAGCCTCTTATGAGCTTCATGTGTCTCAATTAGGGACTATGTTACAAGGTAAAAAAAAAATTAAAAAAATCAGCTGCGGGCTGAACACAATAAAAAAACAAAGTTAAATAAGGAAATGTACTTGATATTATTATTATTGCAACCCTCCTGCCTGCCCTAGAAGTGTCTTATGGTACAGATCCATCCTGAGCTCCCATTACAGCTTTTAATTGGTATTTCAGGAGCTGCTCCTGCAACGCAAGAAACGACAGTCATTTGCTTTTCTATTTCATATCAAAGGTCACTAAGTCAAAGCCCATTTACCCTGTCTGATTCCACATCACACATCTTCACACAGATAAACTGGGGTGTTCCAACACCAACAACACAGTCACAACCACCCTCACACAGTGAAAAGCCAGCACAGACCAGGCTGGGAACCACAGACAGAGAGGGCTGAGCTTCCTACTGTGCAGGAGGGGCACAGAGTGTCCCCAAATTTCAGCATCTGAGCAGGGAAGGAGGATTCTAGCCACAGTAAACTATTCCTTACACATTTTATGGTGTTTCAATCTGTGATGCATAATTCTATCACAAGTAAACACACCTCACAATTTCAGTTTTCTGAAGTTTTGTTGGAGGAGATGTTTGACTGGAAACCAGAGTTTCTCTGCTTCCGGAAGTTAAGACTCATCTATAAGATGCTGTGTATGAACCTTCATTAGTTTATAAACTCCTAGTGTCATCTGAGTTGTCCTTTTACAGCAGAGATATTTACTTGCAAAAAACCCTACTCTTAATTGAGATTGTCTGTTAAACAAATAAACAATTCTACATTCTTTTTAGCTGGTCTATAGCACTAAAAAATTAGAAATTTAAATGAAAAATGAAACAAAAACTACAAAACAAATGGACAAGAGCTATCATCAACTAGTGGAAAAGGTGGAGTCCCCATTCCTGGAGGGATATAAAAGCCATGTGGATGTGGCATTTGGGGACATGGGTTAGTGTGGCCTTGACAGTGCTGGGGGATGGTTGCTCTGGGTGATCTTAAAGGACTTTTCCAGCACAAATGATTGTATGATTCTAAATATTTCACTTTGTCAAACATTTTGTTTAAATATCACTTCTCCAAAATACAGTTAGGTTCATTTTTCCCACTGTTTCTGTTGGCATTTTTTTGGTTGATCTCTTTTTTAGTCACAAAATGGTAACTCTTCAGGAGTTCAGTTATTAGAAGTTCATTTGGTATTCATGGAAATAGCAGTGATTATGATGAATTCATTTGATATTCATGTGCATGTCACATGTCCTTCAGTGGCAGTGCCATTGTCACTCAGCACTCATTATGCTGTGCTCTGCTCTGGTGGTGGATGTTCCCATTCCAGCCCTTCCCAAAAGCAGGGTGCTGGGACCAGGGACAGCACAGACACATCACACTCCCACTTACACCGATTATTCCTTACAGAAGAAAAAAGAAGTTTTAGCATGATATGATCAAATAAGAAATACAGTTTCTCTCTCAGAAGGGTTTGTAGTTTGTTTTTTAACTCCTTCATTTCCTCTCAGCTCCTCAGCCCTTTGCAATCCTGAAGATGCTCAAAAGTTACTCCAGAAGAATTTATGAGTTAAAAAATTTGTGTTCCTCTGCTATGGGTTTTCAACCGCAATACTTCAGTGGGATCTTTTCCTTCTGAAACATTAAACTTGCCAGGATTTCAGGAATAACATTCCATCTGAAGAGCCATTTTTATGTGTGCCAGGCTGTGATGTTGCTGTTGAGAAGAGCTCAAGTTTTGAGCAGACCCCAAGCTCCCCTTCATAGACAAGAACCGAAGCCACCAGAATTTTTCGTATTTCTGCACAAGATTATTAATGGAGATGATCCAAAGGCCTTAGAGGAGCTGGAGTCATGCTCAATTCAATGGGATTTATTTCCTTGAACCATTTTGGCCCCTCTCAAATCCTTGACTCTTGAACCACGCCAGTGACCGACCGCGAGCTTCAGGAGGCGCGACGTCATGGGAGCCACCACGGTTACTTCAAACACAACATGAGCATGGCCAGGGTCAAAAGTTTTTCCAAAAGTCTAATATATATGTCCCCAGAGCATCCAGTTCTATTCACCTTAATCCTGAATCAACACTGGCTGTGTAAGTACAGCCCAGACCTCGTCCTCTGAGGCCACTCTGACACTTAAAGTAGGATGCAGGAGCCTTGATGGATTTGGGATTCACTGCATATCACCAGAGAAAGAACCCTGGCTTGCTTTTGGAGGACTTGCAAAACATCATTAAGGCTTTACTTCCTACCAGCCTCAAACCTCCTGCAGGCACTGGACTCTCCAGTTCCCAAGAAAATACTGGGAGCCACTCCCAGGCATCCAAGAAGGTTGCCTCAAAGTTGGCACATGGGATCAAGCAAAAGGAGGAAGGAGCAGAGAAGGATTCATGTCTCTATGCAAACCAATTGTTCTAAAAGAAACCTGATGTGCTCTCAAAACCAGAAAAAACCCCACAAACTTCCTTGGATCTTGGATGATCTTAAAAATCTTCCTTAGACTGATGAACAGAGAGAGTTTGACCTCCAAGTAAACAACAACACAAGACACACATCAAGTGCCCAAAGCCTCAGTTTTTAGAAGAAAAAAAAACCCCAGCCAAATAAGAACAACAACAACAAAACCCCAAAATAAAACAACAAAAAAAAAGAAAAACCCGCAAAACCCAAACCAAACACATAACAAAAACAAACAAAACAAAAAGAGGAGCAGCTACTGTTTCTCCTTTTTCTAGTAGGAAGCTCTTGGCTATGGCATGGGCAACTTGAGGGTTGCCATCAAAGCAGTTGCCATTCCCATCTTTCCTAGTTGGCACCATCAGCAACAGCATTATTTCTACAGGCAGGCAATGAAAGGTCTCTGGTGCTTGCTTCCCCAACAGGTAAATCTCAGTGTGGGAAATGTATTCCACAGGGATGATCGTCATTCTGGCCATGGTTGCTCTTGAGTTCAGGTACAAAGGGATCACACAAGATATTTGCTGGATTAACCAAGGACCTTGTTTGTATTTGTCTGCTGGTCATTTATGATGCACATATTTCCACTCCACAGCACAGGGAACAGGGAGACATGTCCCTGCTCCACACAACAGACTCAGGTTGTCTGGTGGAGGAAGCACCCATGAGTTATTCCCACTCTTGGCATCTGCACAGATGCAGCTTAGAGATGGATTCCACAGGCAGTTTATTGGCCTATCAAGAAAACGTGCAGGGCAGGCTCAGAGATATTTTGACTCACGTATAAATCTGTAATTTATGGTTTAGCTGACAGTTCTGAACCGGGGTTTGCAGCTTGTGCTCAGAAAGGCTAAAAGGGGGCCACTACCTAAAGGGGCTCCAAGAGCTGGAGAGGCCCTTTGAACAAGGGCCTGGAGGTACTGGACGAGGGGGAATGGCTTCACACTGACAGAGGGCAGAGTTAGATAGGATATTGGGAAGGAATTCTTCCCTGTGAGGGTGGGGAGGCACTGGCATAGGTTGCCCAGAGAAGCTGTGGCTGCTCCATCCCTGGAAGTGTCCAAGATCAGGTTGGATGGGGCTTGGAGCAACCTGGGCTAGTGGAAAGTGTCCCTGTCCATGGCAGGGGGTGGGACTGGATGGGTTTTAAGATGCCTTCTAACCCAAACCATTCTATGATCCTATGAAAGGCTGTCTGGGAGCTGCTGGACAGAGCTTGGGTCAACAGCACAGCTGTGCAGGAAGAACTTTCTGCAGTCTTTTCCTCCAGTCATGGAGATTTTGGGAACAGAAGCTGCAGTGATGTGCATTTCTACCAGAAAATCCTTCTTATTCTCAGCCTGGTTCATCACAAACACTTGGAGTATTTTCTGTGGATACTTTCCCTACCCAGAGGGCAAATGTTTACCTACAAAAGGCCTTGCTCTTGTGTTTTTCACTCTCCCTTTTTGAGGTTGCACCCAGATGTACATGGATGAAGTGCAAAATCCTTTCCTCGAGCAAACAAAACTTCACCCCACTTACTATGGTAGATGAACACACTGACAGCGTGTTCACTGACAGCCTCTTGTCCACAACAGGGACCTACATCTCAAAACTATTCATGGATAAATCATTCAAGAATCAAGATTTCTTCCTACCCCAAACCTATTCTATTCATTGTTCTTTAGTAGAGCACCTGCAAATGAGGCCCAAAAACTTCATAAAACCGGTTATTGCAGTAGGTTAAAAAACTAAGTAAGCTGCTCTTTCTGGTTGTGTTTCTATGCTTCCCCCCAGCCCTGACACAGAGCTGGGATACAATTCTAGGGGTTGACATTGTCTCAGCTGAAAGATTGAGATCAATTTCAGCTCAATCCAGGAAAACACGCGGATTCAGCACTCCTGTACCCAAACATGTGCCCTCCTCGGGCTTTAGATTTAGCATCTCCTCCAAACATTTAAAAATGCATTAATTGACTGCTTAGTTATACTCTGAGAGCGAGATCAGGCCAAATATCAATACAGGGAGACATGTCTTGAAATACGGGTGTTGCACATCCACACAGAAACATCCCTTTGTGTTGCTCTGCTGCTCCCGGTAAGTGCACAGCAACAATTTGCATCGAACTCACAAGGCTTTTCTGCACAAGTCAATTCAGATCAATAGGAAAAGGCTTTTACAAAGAAAACAAGTGTTGTGTGGAAAACAGTTCAGGCAGCGGGGACGTTTCACAGTTGGGGTTGGCAAATCAACAGACTTTTATCTGTGGTGGAGGAAAAAAAAGCCTGTCAGATTAAAATTGTGCACGAATTTCCATCGTGTTTGGTGGGTTAGAGGCACGTGGTGCTCGATTAGGCAGCTCACAGCACCCTGTGCAGCAGGATGAGGCACTGGCAAAGCTCATAACTGGGAAAAAAAATATACCAAGGAAGGAGAAACAGCAACTTCAAGCACCTGACACCACTTTAGAGGTCTGGGACAAAACCCTGTTGACCTGCACAGGATTTTAAAGGGGGATCTGAGCAGCTCACAGTGAATTTGGCATTATCTTTATAAACCCAGTACTCCATCTGGTTTGGTGGTTGTGGGATGATGCAGTATAAAAAGGTTCAAAACTGACTCACTGCTTGAACTGTGAGGGTGAATTATGGACTGAAAGAGTTCTCACTTTTTTCCTGAATAGCAGCTATTAATGACTCATTCCTGAAGGCAACAGGGGAAGATGCAGACAAATGAGAAGCAGGTTAAAGAAGAAATGTGCTTTCATTGACACAACAGCTTCTTGCTCTAGGAAGAGACTGAAGTTATTCCAGCTTATGTCAGCTCCGTTTTTTGCTCCTGTTAGTAGCTTGAAGTAGCTGAAATAATAGTTTCTGTTCGGTTCTGTTGGACAACCATCAAAATTAACAAAACTTAAGTGGAAAAGATAAGGTGAAAAAACTGATAAGGAACTATCAAAAGAGGCAGTTTTGAAAAGAAAGGCACTTGAGCAGTAAGAGAGAACCTCTGCAACTGGGATCTTGGCTCTACAAATAGAATCACAGACTGGTTTGGGTTGGAAGGGACCTTAAAGATCATCTCATTCCACCCTCTGCCATGGGCAGGGACACCTTCCACTAGACCAGGTTGCTCCAGGCCCTGTTCAACTTGGCCTTGGACACTTCCAGAGACTGGGAGTCCACAGCCTCTCTGAGCAAATAGGGTCAGCACAGTGTGTTTGAGCTCTGTTTTGCTCAGTATTTTAAAATTTCCTGCTTGTAGTCAGATAAAAATAGTATTTTAGGGCCATCACACCTAATCAAACACACAAAGATCAAATATGAATGGATGTGAACAACTTCAAGACTTGAAAAACATTTTCTTCCTTCCCATTAGATAAAAGTTTTATTTCAATGTTCCAGCTGAGTCTTATGTTAATTTTCCAACTGTCTGCAAGAAGAAAATAAAATCCACCCCAAACAAATAGAGTTGAGTAAGTGGACTTGAATAATTAAGAAAAACCTGAGTGGCTTTATGCTGTGCTCTTACAATCTGGTGGAAAAAGTGATTTTTTAGAGCAGAGAGGAGGCTGTTGTGCTCGTATGTTCTGGCTCACATCACATCAACAGTGTCACTGAGCATGAGGCAACAGTGGTATTTCTATTTTTGTACATAAAGTTCAGTACACATTGGATAAGAGAACACACAGGCAGCTCCTGTTACTAGAAATGTTGTGTACTACCTCCATTTTTCCCATCCTATTTCTCCATAAATTAGTACACCACTACAGGTTTGCAGTTAGACTACTTTGCAGGTCATACACACAGAAAAGTATTTATGGGCCAGCAATAAAATTAGTAAGACCTCAGCAAGATAGTTCCTTGTAGGTCAGAGCACACAGATGCACATTCCCTTTGTTCAATGGCATTTCAGGACTGATGTACTTTCTGTTTTTATCTGTTTACAGGAGCCTGGTAAACCCAGACCCTGGCACGTGTCATGCTTGCAGCAGTGGGACTTTGTGCTACTGCTGTGCCTAACAATTATTCAGTATTTAGAATCTCTATTATAAAAATCCCACTGTAAACATTAAATGGTGAATTGGGGTTTTTGTTCCCCCACTCCCATTTTATTCTGTTTTCCTCCTGACACCATGAATTTGGGGGATTTTATTTACCACTCAGTTGGGAGACAAGATAAAAAACGGCCTCTGGGAATGATTCAGCAAGAGGTTGCAGGTTAAAAGCCAAGATAACTCCTTTAGGTACAGCTTTGGCCTTTCCTTGTGTCTCCTGAGCAGCTCATTCAGACAAGGAAGGTACCACCTACCCACTGACCCACCAGCACTGCCTGCACACTCACCCCTTTCTTGCATGTTTTAATTAAGATTAATTATTTGGCCTTTAACTATAAAACTAGTCAAGTTATGGGTTATGTTAGGGAAGGACAGAGCTGATTTCTGCTCCAGCTCCATTTATCCTTACTTTCCAGCACACTTACATGGCAAAGAAAGCACCTCCTTTTCCATCCTGCAACAGCAATTTACACAGCTTATTTCACCTTGCTTGAATCAAACATACCCCATTCTTATTTTAGCTGCTTTTTTTCTTTATACTTATTTTATCAACACACATCCTGGGATTCTGAGGAAATCTAAAGAGTTTATCTCCAGTTCATCTCCTCTCAAATTCTTCCTCAGCATCTTGAAATCTTCACATCAGATCATCTTTTAAACAGCTTGTTTCTCCCCCAAGTGAGTACATATCCAGGTTTCCCAGGCTTTCTGCACGTAGGAGCTTCATAAGTACTTCTATCATTCCTGCTGTCCTCTGCCCTTTCCAATCCCCAGGATGTCCATGGGATGCTGTGTTGTCCTACCTGGGGCAGGGCAGCCCACAGAGCTCCAGGGAAGCACTTTACAACATGCCAGATTAAACTCTTATATCTTCGCAGTTCATACTTTTATGGGTTTAGATTCTGCTTTGCATTAGTACTGAAACTCTTTCTCACCCAGAATTCTGCAAAACATATCTGTTTGGTGAATATTCCCCCATTTCAGAGCTACAAGTGTAAAAAACCTACTGTTTGTCTTAAGAGGGGGCAATGGACTGTTCTCTCCCACGCTTCCCCAACCTTGCAGAGAAGTTCTCTGCAGATTTAATCCATCATCTCCGCTTTATTCACCTCACTGGATACCACCTTTACCCAATTTTTTCCAGAGGATGCACAAAGCTATAGTTTAACCCTCAGTATCACAAAATCTCTGAGGCTGGAAAGGACCTCCCAGTCCATGGAGTCCACCCTGTGCCCGATCCCCACCTTGTCACCCAGCCCAGAGCACTGAGTGCCACATCCAGTCATTCCTTGGACACCTCCAGGGATGGGGACTCCACCATCTCCCTGGACAGCCCCTTCCAATGCCTGAACACCCTTTCTGTGAAGAAGGGTTGTTAAATTAGTTGGAGATTTGTCCAACCTCCTGTTACACCTCGCGTTCCTCCCCTTTTACACCAGCATTACTCCAACCCACTCCCCAGTTACCTGAGCAATCCTTACAGAGCAGAGCTGTGATCCCAAAAAGGACAGAATTAAGCCTAATGCTCCCACCCGTGTCTGCTTTCCACATTATCTCCCTAAAAAATCCCCCTGATTTGTCAGACAGGATTTACCCTTTATGAAACCATGCTGACTGGTTTATTTCTCCAGATGTTTTGTGATCTCATCCTTTATTAATGCTTCCAGAGTCTTGCCCAGCACCAAGGTCAGATGTACTGGTCTATTATACCCCAGCTGCTTTTCCTAGTCCTTATTTCCCCCTCCCCTCCAAACTGGGGTTGTATTTGCTTCTCTCTATTCCCTTGGTGTCTTACTTGTCTCAGAGGAGCCAAGAGAAAAATCTTCATTTATTGAACCAGTAATCTCTTCAGTGATCTTGTTAAAGATTCCCCAGTACATAACTCCTACTACCTTGGAGCTTCCAGGGATTTTTAACTTATACAAGATTTATTCTAGGAGGAAATTATCATATCCCAGAAACTTTGCTTCTATTCAACCTTGTGAACACTGAGTAGAAAGATACATTTAGGCAGAGGATTTCAAAGTGAGCTTGGGGATCTGGGTGCTCAGTTCCCACTGTAATTAATGGGACAGGGCCTTCCAAACCTCCTAAATAGTTTAGAAACTGTAACCTAAATGTTAAATCTATTAAACCTGTATATAACATCCTAAAACCTATTAAAATTCTATATAACCGATCAGGAGTATATACCTTCAATCTATCATCATGTGTTCTTGGCAAATATTTAATTATTTGTTAGTAATATTTATTTTCAGTTCAGCTAGTTCAATAGAGCAGCCACTGAAGGGATTTTTATTTATTTGTTAAGACTGCTTACATCCCTGAACTCCATCAGGACACACATGGATGCCCTCAGCTTGGTGAATATCCTCCATTTTCACATGTTATGTGATGCCATGTGCAGCCAGAAGCCTGTCCCCTGTCCTTGGTTTTGTCTCCAGCACCAGACACTCAGCTCCTGGAGGTATTTTCCATGTCTTTCTCTGTCCACATAGTGCCAATTTTAAAGAATACTCGGGTTTTCTCCCCAAAATTTCCAAGTGCAAGTAAAGCATAAACAATAAGGAGCTTTTAACACCAATTCCTGCATTTTTGCAACCTTTACACAGGGTGAGTCATCACCCAAACCTCCTTTCTTTACTGTTCATCTCTATGTTAATGAATTCCACTCGTCTCTACATCACCCCAATAATATTTTCCACAGCTTTCCAGTTAATGTGCACTGACTGTATTATCACTTAACCACACTTTGAGAGCTGAAGACCAGCCTGCTGCAAAGCCCTTGCTTTGGTTTTGTCCCTGATGAAGCCTGAGAACCCAGAGGTGACAGAGGACAACATGCCCAACCCATGTCCCCAGCACAGCAAATCCATTCTGCACCCACAGTCCCCACCCTGCCACCTCCATACCATCAGGTAAAATTCAGGAAGTTGTTTACCCCTCTAAACAAGAAGAAAATTCCATCAGATTTGCAAGTACTCTCAGAATAACTCTGTCCTTCCAGGACTCACTGCTTCTGGAGCTTTCTGCCATTCTTCCATGCAGATTTTACAGTCAGTTGGAATGGGTGGTCTTTGAGGTCACTTCCAAACCAAAACATTCTATGATTCAATAAGATTTTTGTTTTCCTTCCTCCACCAGGTGCTGAGAACTGATGAAGTAGGAGCAGAGGGGAGATGACCAGAGTAAGTCTCATCATTGATTTCCAACACAAGTGAGGGAACATCATTCACCTGCAGGCACCTATAACACTTCTCTCCGTGCTCAGACACCCCTTCCAGCCTGGGAAACCCAAAGCATCACCAGGTGAGCACCTCACCTCTTCAAAAACCCTCACAGCCAGCTGCTTCCCCAGGTTAAAGCTCCTGCAGCTCCCCCAGAACTAGTAAACAGCTTCCTTTGCTCTGGTACCTTACATTTAAGTTGCAAACAACAGACTCTGAGCAAAGTATAAATTAAGATTCCAGAGGTTAGGGCTTGAATCTGAATTTTACCTTAAGAACATAAGGCTTCAATCATCACTAGTTATTTCAATCCATGGAAAAAAAAATGAAAAAAATACCTAAAAGTCATTATTTTACTGGAGGTCTGAGTTGTTTGTTAGATCTGTCTCCAATGACACCATCTAGGAGTTTAGAGGCTGCAGGATATTAATATTAACAATGTAAATAACAGACAATTCTTCAGAGGGCAAAGGAACTTGTCTCCAATTTTCAAAGGATATGCTTTACTTAACTAAGTCTAATTAGCTGTGATCTTCATATCAGCAACATAAAAAATTGCATTTGATTTTACATTTTTAAATAGGAGAAAAAATATCCTATTTATCCAAAACAGACTTTTAGGATCATTATCAAGTTCTCAAGTGTGTACAAATTACTGTCCCCTAGATTATTTTCCATATACAGTGTATTTAGAGAGAATTTGTTCCTTGCAATATTATTGAACCATTGCTGGAAATTTCTTTTTCAGAAACGTATTTCTTCAGTCCCGGTTTGTAAATACCTATTGGTTGCTTCCTATTTTTTTCTACATACAGCTTTGTGTATTCATTTTAAGAAACCCTGATGTTTCTGTGTTGCATGTAACATTTTCTAGAACAAAGTGTAAAGCATTTCACTACAACAAGAACATTTATTAGTGTAAGGATAGTTTGTTCCATGAACAAAACTTGGGAGCATGTTGAAAAGGCACTCCTGGAAAAGGTGTGACTTGAGGAAGACTAATCTCATGTTCAGTGCATAATACATGCAGCCTTCCTGCACAGAATTTAGCATGTGCCTAACAAAGCTAACTCTCAATCCTTTGAATGGAATTGTTTTTACATATTAAACACCCCACCTCCTGCTGTCCAGCCCCACATTAGCATTTCTGCTGTTAGAGAGGTGGCTAAACCTTCTCATACTCATTAAAAGTTCTTTTTTATCCACTTTATTACTTTACTTCACCTGAACTACAGGGAAAGAGCGATCTCATGACTTTTTACAATCTCAGCTAAGACATTACCAGGTTCACAGCCCCACTAAGCCAGAAGGTTTCTGCGGCTCTGGTTACAGAGTTCAGCCACTATCAAATCCATCTCGTGTTTTATATGCCTTGGAAAGATCCCTTCCTTCCTCAACGACTGTTGCTGTAATTACACAAATGATCTGCTCCACTGTCATTTCCAGTCAAAGGTGTCATCTAAAATTAAAAATTCATGTAAAAACTACTGTTACTTTTTTTGAGCAGACAGTTCAGACCTGATCTGGTTTCACAATGTTTGGTTTCACTTCCCGTGTTCCTGCGCACAGTGAGGAGCTGAGCCATGGGCACACAGGGCTACCCAGCCATTTTGGATCACAGCACTTTATCTTAAACAACATTTTGCCATTTAAATTAAGGCCCCAAATTCATTAGGATTAAATTTAAGTATATTTTATCAACATACTGATGTGCTGTAATGGTACAAAGTCCTGCTCTGCACCACCAACATTCGTAACAAATCCTTTCTTCTCCTACACCAAGAGAGGAGTTTGCAGGAGGAACTCTCACACCACATGGAACCTGCTCCTGGTGATTTGCGTTGCAGAAATTTGGGGCTGATGCTGCAAACAGACACTGCACCTGGGAACCACCAGCTGGATCTGCTTTGATCACAGATGAGAAATAAGCCTAAGGTGGAAAACACCACTCTTGGCTTCCCCTGTCCTTCCCAGGACTGCTGAAGGTACAACTCAACTCCAAACTATGGTGAGGTTCAGAAAGCAGTGCTGAAAATATTCAGGGAAACACTCACTTGTACAGCTCCAAGGGAGAGGGAAAAGGGGGAGACCTTGAGGAATGATTCTGACCCATCCCTACTTCTCAAGGTCAGAGGAGATTTTTTGTCTGCACAGCTCCTGATAGAGCTGGAAATATGTGGGTTATATTTTTTTATTCCATTAATTAATAATTTTAAACCAAGAACAGTTCAAATAACTTATCATATCTCAATTATTTTCATGGCCACAATAAATGTAATTATGTAGAAGTAGTTATTTGGCTATTACTATTTGTTTAAAGTAAAAGAGAAGGAGGGAAGAACATTAAACAATTTCCACTAATCAATATTTATTTGTTGGAGAAAGTTTTGTGTTTATTCTATGCCCCACCACTGTCTCGTCAAATTCATCAGAATGAAAATACTGTGCTTTTTCTTTGGAGACAGACTTAACAATTTGAGCTGAATTCTTAAACTGGATGTGCCCATTGACCCATTACTAGTGTGGGTGTTTTCATACCCAACCAGTTAATTGCCCATAAAGATTCATAATGTAACATGACATGAAGAACCACCAGATGTGACTCGTTAAAATCTTATGCAGAAAGAAAGGAAATCAGGAAAGGCTTGTTTTTACAGACTAAGACAGCATTTCAAGCTTAAATAAATGCTCTGTACTAACTCTTTTTTTTTTTTCCCTAAGCAAGACTATTGGGAGAGGAAAAAAAAAAGTAAAAAGACATTTCAGTAAGAACAAACAATTTTTATGTGGAGATTGAAGAAGTGCTGGAATAATATGATAGTTCTTCCTGAATGCAAAGACATCAGGACAGATACTGGGCTGCATCTGACCTATTCACAGGTGCTGCCTGTTGTTCCTGGAAGATCTAAGCCTAAGGAAAGACTTCTGCAGGAGCAGCCTTACAGCACCATGTGTTCTGTGTTGTTTTCCCTCACAGGCTGCTGACCCCTCAGCATGACTGCATGGTTTGGTGAGAGACTGCAAGCAATGCTTGGTGGAACAAGATATGGAAGTTTTAAGTGGCTGGGTTTATACTCCAAGCAGCAACTTGCCATATAGGATCATAATTATCATGAAGGTAAAGAAATTACTTGTTTTTTCCCCATAGATTTCAGTGGTAAGAGTGGTGCAGGATCATTGGATCTCACCGATGTGAGCTGTTTGAGAGTCTACAGAAATAAATAATGCTTGCATGGGATTGTAGGAACACAATATTAATAAAGTGTCAGAATTAAAAAACAAAACAAAACAAAAAACAACCAAACAAAAAACCAACCAAACAAATTAAAAAAATCCTCCTGGCTGCTCTTTATTTAGATGCCCAAGCTGAGCTGAACATTTGAATTTGCTTGGGAAGCTGAAGGCTGATGCAGGACTTCTGCATTGCAATGCACACCAAAAGAGCACTGGACTAGGAAACTATTGTTTTATGCATAATTTTCTTCATGTGGCCTTGCTCCTAAGACTAAACTCTCCAGTTTGTACTCAATATAATAATTGAATTCAAGTCCAGGCCAGTTGTTGAACTGTTTATATTGGGTACAGTTGTAACATCCTGGTTGTTCCTCCCCCACAGCCAAATCTCCTTTAAATTCAGGGTAATATAGAGAAAGAAAATGTGATTTTAAGTGATACCTGTTTCACTTGGAAAACATTTTATCTTCAGCATGTTTTCAGTCAGAACCTCCTGTGATTTTTCTTGGTGATGCAACAAGAACTGATAACAGTAAGGAGCAGTGGCAACCTCAGAGTACTTGGAACATTGCTGAGAAGGGAGAGGACAATCTCACAGCTAAAACAAGAGTAGTTGTGTGTTCTTCCCAAGGCCTCCATCAATATTACCATTGATAGTAACCCAGTACTCTCACTGCTATCAAGAGATACATCTCTGCTACATCATTCACCCTTCCAAAGTGGTTTTGATGAGTGGCAGGAAAGGAATCTTTATAATACTCCACAATATAAAAATCCACACAGTCAGCAATGTAGACAGTATGAACATCATTTCTTGGCCAAACAGCAAATACCAAATTAGTCAGAATCTGTTGCCTATTTTGTGCCCTGACACAAGTTAGTCACAGTTGTCTCACTTTGGACTAAAACAGCCAGAAAGTTTTTGAGTTCTTATAATTATAATTCTTGTTCTAAAAGGGATCAGACCAACCAATGTATCTCAATGGACACCCTCTGAAATCAGAGTATTTTTTCATTATGGGTTTCCTCTTGTAATTCATAAAAGCCAAAAAAACCTGCAGATAAACCATAAATTAATGTTCTCATGGGCTGGACAAAGAAATTGGTGAGAGTGGAGAACATGCAAAGTTGAAATTTTCTTAATTTGTCTTTAATACATTTATGCATTCAGAACTGGATTGTATTTTCTATAAGACCACAGAGAAAAGTAAAAATCATATATATGAAGGACTATTAAAATACAATGAGAGTATATTAAAAGATAAATTTCATCTCTAATTTATAAATTCCTTTTTTTGAAGCAAACATTTGGGTTTTTTACCCCAAACCAGAAACAGACTTAATAACACAACTCAGGAAATCTACCATCAAGATTCATGCTGTAAACAGAGAGCACTGCCACAAAAAATAGGATAACTGACAGATTAAACATTTCCCTTATAGCTCCAGGTGACACACATTCAGCTTCAATAGTCTACACCTGAGTGCTGCTTGTTCTCGTAGGCAACATGAAAGAAAAACAACAACAGTTTACAACCTTTTCACTAATCTGGCTTTAGCAAGACTTTCTAAAAACTGTTAATCACACTAGAGCTTTGAATTCATTAAAAAAGTATTATTACCCCTCCTAAAACACATCTTATCTAACTGATGATGTAATTAAGAAAAAAACAACTGGCATCTGACATGAGTGATCTATTGACTCACCAGCTCTCTTACAGCCTGCAGTGCTTCACAAAGCAGGTCTGGAGAACAGGAGTTCGTAGAGGACATGTGAAAAGGTCACTGGCATTCACCTGGAAAGAGGATGTCAAGTAGGCAGCAAAAAACTCCATTCAGAAGCAGTATATTTTCTTCCAAGTTGCTTCCCACAACTCCCATCCTTCCAGGATGGTGCAGTGCCATTCACTCCCCATCTGTATTGACCTCTCCCAGGGAGAGCCACAAGTTTCCTGCTCCCAGGGCCTAAACAATTTGTGAACTCAAAGCAGACCACACCAGCACTAACCAAACCTTGCTATCACCCACCTTTGTGGTGGGAGAAAAGGACTGGAATGCTGCACCACCCTGTAGCTCAGCCAAAAAAAGATCAGCCTCCTCTTCAAGCTCCTCTTTAATTATCTCCCCTCTCTTAACAAGCCACAGGTGTATCGCCTAAACCTACAAATAAGGGAAGGAACAGTGTTGTTGTTCTCCCAGCTGTGCCCTGGTCAAAGTTGGAAGGCTCTACTTGGAGATCCAGACTGGAAACTGGAATCCAAAGCAAAACACTGGAAGACATGAAATTTCATACCCAGCCAGAGGTAGAAGCTGCTAAAATTGCCAGAAACAACAACCAGCAAGGATAAATCCTCTTTTGTCTGGAAAAGCATCAATAGTCAGGGAAAAGGGAAGAGAACACAGACTCCCTTCATGGAATATCCTTGACAGGGTATAGGAAGCTCATGTCTCTGATTTAGACACGTGGGTTGGAGGCCTGAAGCTGAATAACCATCTCACTTTTTGCTGTTAATCCTTGATAATTTATGTCAGACAAGTTCACTAAATTCTCAAAGCCAAGGATTCTGACAAACGTCTGCTTTCCATATCTGAGTCCCAACGAGCATTGTGCTCCCTGAGCCTGGGCACTTAACAACTGCTGCCTTCAACTGGCTCTTCCATGATCTTAAAGGGAACATTTCCTCTCTCTATGGCAATTCCAGAAGCTAACAGTGGATATTAACAGAATCCAGCATTGGATACAGGGTTATAACTTTGATTATGATTCTGTCCCCCTGCTCTGCTGTGATGAGAACCCACCTGGAGTTCTGCATCCAGCTCTGGGGAGCTACAAAATGGTGGAGAGAGACTATTTACAAGGGTTTGAAGGGACAGGACAAGGGGGAATGGCTTCACACTGCCAGAGGACAGGGTTAGATGGGGTATTGGGAAGGAATCCTTCCCTGTAAGGGTGGTGAGGCCCTGGCACAGGTTGCCCAGAGAAGCTGTGGCTGCTTCATCCCTGGAAGTTTCCAAGGCCGGGTTGGACAGGGCTTGGAGCAACCTGCTCTAGTTGAAGGTGTCCCTGCCCAGGGCAGGGGGCTGGAACTGGATGATCTTTCAAATCCCTTCTAATCCAAACCAGCCTGTCATTCTATGATTCTATGATGCAACACATGGCAGAACTGGCACGATTTGAGTTTTGCGCCTTTCTTCCTTTCTCTTCCTTTCTCTCCATTCTTCCTTTCTTCTCCTTGTGTCCATTTTCCTGTTCCAGTCTGCAGTTTCTCTCCCTCTCTGCCAAATATCCAGCATTGCACTCGGGTTCAACAAACAGAAATTCAGCAATTTTTAATCATTCAGAGAAGTTTCCTGGAGTTTTCCTGCCTTAAGTGCTCTCCTGGAAAAGCCCATTGAGTCTTCAGCTGTTCATACATATTTTTTCCCAGGAATTTCTTTCTAATTTTCTGGTCAGAGATGTGTGACTGTCAAATCTAATTTTAAGCATTTCCTAATAATGCCAATACTTTGCAAAGCAGTTTCACCTTGGCTGTTCTCAATTGCCTGCAAACAAGGATCTGGGAGGCTCCTCCTAAAGCTTGGACTATCTGTATCCTTGTTAAAATTAGAGCCACGGAGGCGCTTCCCAGGAGCATCCTGCTGCTCCTGGCTGACATGACTCTCGTCTCCTCTGCCCCAGAGGTGCCGTGTAGTGACAGTGTCCTGTTGCAAAATCCTTCCAAGCTGAAAAGAATCACCTGTAAAACATTATGAGAAGTTCAGCTTTATTAAATCTCATTAATTCTCATTACACTCATATAATATCATTTTTTTGTGAAGACAGAACCATGAAGATTTTTTTTTATTAATTTATGTATCTAACAATTATGTTCCTAAAACCCTGCAATATTGGTTTATAAGGACTTAGGCCCATGAATTGCATTTGAGCACTGTTTAAAAGGACAGACAGCATTTCCACCATAAATATCTATTAGGTTTATGTGACAAATGAAATTTTACTGGATTATTTATATTTTTAAGTCTCAGCCAAGGCGTTTCAATCCTGGACCTTCTTAAGTATTCGTTGCCTCTAAATGAACTGGATATGTTGTATAATGGAATTACTAGATTTGTATTAAATTGTAGCTTTGGGACCCATCACTGTGTGATGCTTCTACTTTCAACTGGCTTTGTTTATCACAGAGAAGGGAACTGAATTAGCATAAGATACTACAAAGTAGTAAAGGGATTTTAGCACCCTATCTATTTGACCTCCTATTGACCTGGGCTAATTCATATTCTCCCTGGGATGCCATAACAGGTCATTTTGTATTTGGAAAAAAATTAGGTCAAATTATGGTGCGACGTCCCTCGTCCCTTTGGCGGTGGAGAGGCGGAATTCCCTCTCTGCACTCACACACACACACACACACACACACACACACACACACACGTCTGTGCTCCTCCTTGAAAGGAAAATGAACTTTTATTTGTAAATTACCACGCAAGAGATTGTCATTTGTCTTACTTATTGCATTCCTGTGGCTGCTGCTACGAGCGTGGTCGTTTGCAGTGGTGTTGGTGGCAGTGAGAGGATGGTGGGAACATGGGATGGGGATGTGGCACAGGGAAGTGCTGTGTGGTGGGTGTACAAGCAAGTGGAAATGTGAGTACACACTCATGGGCACATGTGGATACACTCACACAAGGCATTTTCCACCCTGGCCTTCATAAAATAACCATAAAATGGTGTGGGTTGGAAGAGTCCTGAAAGAGCATCTTGTTCCACCCTCTGCCATGGGCAGGGACACCTTCCACTAGATCAGATTGCTCCAAGCCCCATTCAACCTGGCCTTGGACACTTTCAGTGATGGGGCACTTCATTTTACCATATAATAACTAGAGATAGTAGTTTTCTGTGAAGGGAGTGGTTAGGAGAAGTGAGGGAGTTGCACATGAGGGTCTGCTCTGTCCAGCTCAGAGGATACACTTGGCCCTGAAACACTGCTCAGCTATCAGACTGATTTTTCTAGGAAATCAGGCTGATTTTTCCTTCCATTTTGGGAAAGCTGCCTTTCATCATGGCAGAAAATTTCCACTGAAGTAATAACATTTTTCACAGGATAAAGAGAGTTTACCCCCCCCCTCACTTCTCCAAGCTGTGGGACCACCGTGCAAGATTTCCACACACTGAATACCCACACCTTCCCCTTGTGGGAACTGACCATCCAGGCACTTCTACAGGTGTAAGAGCCTGCAGAGATGGGCTAGAGAAGGCTGCAGGAGCCAGGTCTACCTCTGGATGATAAAGGGATATTTGGCTGTATTTTGGAAGGCAACAATAATTAATGCCAAGTGCATATAATGTGACGTGTTGCTCTGCACCACCAATGATGCCCTTTCAAGAAACAAAACTTGTCCTCTGCTATGAACCTTGAAATCTACTCCACAGTGCTCATGGATTTGGTCCTTAAATCAACTCTGATCTCAGTGGCCTCCTCAGATTTCAGCTGCAATTTTTTTCCTAGCTTTAAATTCTATTTAATGAAAGAAAAAAATGTAGCTCTTTAGTCAAAGGTTGTTGTTGGTAATTCCAGAAATTTCAGTCCATTTTTTTCCAGCGCAGACCATGAAATGAACTCCAGCCGTCGCTCTGCAGTTCAAGGGACTGATGAATTACAATGGCAGCCTGCTTTATTCTCCTTAATAAGAAATTAGATCACAATAGGGATTTACCAAAATTACCTTGAAGTGTTTGTGGGTTTGAGTGATTGGACAATTTGCGCTAAAATTGTGTTGAATCACACGAGTCAGAGCATCTGTCTCTTTAGTTGGCCTATGGGCTGCCTTAAAAATGTCCCTCTCTCCTTTAACAGAAGCCTGCTAATGAAGGCAGAGGCTTAACCCTACAGGGTTTGTTTGTTTTCTTCTCATTTTTCTAAATTACATTATTGATAATTTTCTCAGGGCTTCCCAGATTTCTGTGGCAACTTTATCAACTCCCGTTTCAGGTGAGAAGTAAGGAGTTCATTTAGGAATTGCATTAAATCTTAATAGTTAGCCTTTTGGATAACTTATATCCCTGGACAAGTTCACTTAATTATTCACCAGTATCCTTTATTATGGATGCAGTTTGCAGAAGCTCAGTTTAGAGCTGGAATGGGTGTTGGTGTTCCTAAAATGAGCCCCTGGAATACCAGGAGTACCTACCCCCACCTATGTTTTTAAGGAAACCCATTTCATTAGGAGGCAGGAGACACAGGCGGATGAGCTGCATCTTGAATAACTTCGGGAAATCTTTTAAGTCAACCTTGTGTTTTAGTCAACAGGGAAGGTTTGACCTTTAACCCCCCAACAACCATCTGTTTCATTATTTATCTGAGGGAATCAGAGAGTTTTTGTTCTTTCACTAAAGTCCCTGACACCAAGATATTTTTAATAGCAGAAATTTTTCATTCTTGTCACTGTTCCTTTTGAAAATACAGGTATTTTCATACAACACGTAGCTAATGAGTGAAACTTCAGAATCCAACCTTTCTCTATAATCACAGGAACAGGGATTAAAGAGGTCCCACTAGTGAGGAACATGAAAATTAATTATTGAGCTCCTTGTTTTATCCTCCCCATCTGTCTGATATTCTCTAGCACAGAAGGAGTTAGACAATTAAATTACTCCTCCTTTTACCTCATCAGGATGTTCCCTGTACCTTTTCTCTAACTCCAGAGGCTCCCAAATTCTGTCCATTTACCAAAAAATGTGTGTCTTTGCCTGAGTGTCTGATTTTCCTGAATGTCAAGAACTCAGCCAAGCTTTTCAAAACATTCATCTCTACCCAGTGCACTTAAAATGATTTTTGTCCTCCGAAGGTTTACAGGAAAACCTTTCATGGAGAGAAAATCCTTGTAAAGAACACAAGTAAATTGTAAAATTCTTATGAACAGTCTGTGAAAAGAGAAATGCACAAAGGCACATGTACACTGGAGAAAAGGAAGAGTAGAAATAACGATGAGAGGGATGTGCACTTGATATGTCAAGTGTGGGGGATACAATCTCCTTTAAAAACACTCATGAAATTCCCTCTGAAGTCACTGGGAAGTGCCCCAGCACATCTGCCCAGGGCAAAATTAAACCCATTATATTTAGCTTTCCTGAGAAACCCTCGTTTTTGTAACATGTTTATATTTCTGTCATTATTTTTGGCAGCTAAACAAGTGAAGAATTTCATTTCTAGCAACTAGTTAAGACAGTTG
>NW_020884915.1:1897461-1921815 GCF_003945725.1 Corapipo altera
TATCATTTGCAGACTCCAAAGTGAGCAAAGCCAGAATTGGATTATTTTCCTCAGCCCTGTCAGTTTTGTACTGGTTCATGACATGAAAACTGAGTGATTTGTATTTTTGTTGTCTGTCACTACAAATATTTTTGTTATTCCAGTAAATATCAAACTCGCTCCTTTCTTCTAAAGAGCTTTTGGATATTTTATAAACGAAACTTGTCAGGATGGGATTTGTCTTGTGTTGAACCACCTGGATTTTCAGTGGCTTTTTTCCCTTCAAAATCACACTTGCTACAAAAAGCACTTGTAAGGAGCAAGTCACCCCTGATTTGACACCCATTTGGAGTGTGATTTTGCTCCCAACCAGGCTCCGTGGATTAACTTTTCAAATCCAACTTGAGACTCTTTTAATACTGATTATAAACACACTACTGTGGATAAATAATATTATCAGTGTATTAACCATGAGACATTAAAATTAATAAATTAATAGAAAACTACACATATTTAATCCAATGTCTTCGATTGTGTGGGTGATACGAATAGTGTGGTGCCAGGAGTAAAAGGGACACTGGTTATCACCCCAAAATTTGGGTGTGCAGGTAATATTTGTATAGTTTTATATATTTAATGATCACACTATGACCAGGCCATAAAGGTCTTTAGCATTTCATCTAAAAAGGCAGTGACAGAACTGATTTTTACCAGCCACACTTAGAAGGGAACAGGTGAGAAAAAGCAGCATTTGGGTTGAAATTGTCTTTTTTTCCCTTCCCAGCCTCACTCAAGGAATCTGAATCAGCATAAAACGGGATGTATTGAACCATGTCTATTATCCCCACTAGAGAAGAAAGGCCACAAAGGGCTGGATTTCATCTGGCTCTTGGATAATTCAGGAAACAGATGGAATGCTACATCTTTCTCAAAGACTAAGGACTAATGTAGCCCTATGGCCTTATCTATCAGACTCAAGTGAGGCTCTGGATTTTGAAGACCATTCCCAGGTCAAACTGTAGCATAATGCAGAGATATACCCTTGGAAAAGCACTTACTAGGGTTTTATACAGATTTCAGTCAACTTTGAGTTTGAGCCCTGTCACTTCATTTTGAGATTGCTGAAACACAAGGCAAAATGCAAATTCTCAGAAACGTGAACAGAAATATTCTCAACTGTTAAAATTTGGGAACATTCTGATTATTGACAACTATATATTTAGACCCAACTTTATTTTTACGTACTTTCTGATATTTAGCTAAATTTACTTTTTTCCCATTTAATCCCTTTTTATATGTCCTTCATAGCAAAACACACAAGCCAAAATGTCTGAGTCAAAAAACCTACGGCAGAATAACATAACACCTCTGAAAACACTGTGAGAGGTTTTTTTTCCCCACTCATGTAAACTATTTGTTTGCTGACAATGTCTCCATCCCAGAGTGAATTTTTATGGACAAGCTATATGAAAATGGGGATTTTAAATAGTTACAACCCCCCTAACAGTAATGGCATGAGCTCTGAGGCTGCAATAAATCACTGAGGCACATTTGTTGTTGCTGGAGGCGTGGGAGACTCTCCAATTTAGTGGTGCTGCTTGTCCTCACTCAGATCACTGGATCTAAAGGAGGAAGAAAGAGATGAAGACAGAAGGAGATGGGGAAATGGGAATCTTCAAGCTGTTCAGATTCCCTCAAAAGAGCTGAGGAAGCACAGAACAAAGTGTGCAGGAATTAGACATTCACCTGATGTCTCCTCTCTCTTCAACATGAGTTTATCTCAAATTTTCATGTTTTATGATAAGTGGGTAAATCTTAAGGGGGTGAGAGTGGTGAAGAGAAGGACTTGAATTTGAGTTCCAAGAGGGATTTGAAAAATCCAGTCCTTTTGTTTGCGTTCCCAAACTGCCTCAATTTTTTACCCCCAGCTTCTCACTGGGATTTTTAGCCCAGTTGCCATATTCCCAAGGGTTTTTCATCCAGCTACTTTTGATGCTCTCCTTCATCACTAAACAAGATGGTACATCTTTCTAGGCATGGAAATAAAATCCTTGACAAAGCATCAGCAGGAAGTCAGTGGTGACTCCTGTCCAATAAATAGAATCTGGGAAACATCATGTACAAGTAAAAGAAAATTCTCCCATGACTCATAATATCACAGGCAAAGGGAACTGGACAAGGGAATAAATCAGCCTTTTATTTAAAACTTCAAAATCCAGATTTCATGGCAAAATGAAATGGAAAAAAGACCTTGTCTTCTTCCCCATTTCAGCCTAGAAATGAGTGATTCCCTGTATGGGTCGACTTTGCAAAGTGCTTGTCACACAAGGAGAGTGTTGATCTGTTAGTCCAGATTTCTCAAAGGATAATAAAAAAGTTTTTGGAAATATTGGGTTGCATCAAGCAAACAAGAAACACAAGAATCCAGAACTCTTCCACAAAGTGTTCAACTAGACATCATGAAAGGTTTCTAGGAGGACCAACAAGTGTATAATCCCTTCTCTTGTCTCCTGTCCTGACAAAATCAGAAAGTTACCTTCCCCTGGGACCAGGGATGACATATACTTCCTAAACTCCTGATAAACCTACTGCCTACCTGGAATCATAGGCAGGATGTTACCAGAATAGGCAAAGTATTGAGACAAGTTGGCAAAATAATTATTATTCAGATATGTTGATTCTTTGTAAATATGTTTCAGCATCACACCTGAGACATTGAGCTGAGGGATAAGAAGCACAGAAAAATGTACCTTCCCCCTTCCCTATGGATTCTTACTGTCCTCAGGCCAACCAGTGGGCGATGGAGGGTATGAAAAGACACTTGTGTTATTTGCAGTATCTCCAAAAGATTTATTCATCCTGCAGAAAATCCACCACTGTGGGAAGAAGTCCAGAAGTTTGATTTCTTTTATGAATTTTGCTTGAAATTATACAACAGGTTAAAAAGGTTCCTGGAAGGACCAACAGATGCTCCTGCAGAGCCTAGAATTTTTTAAGCCTCATTTCACTTGGAAATCAGGTTAAAGACAAGAAAACAGTGAGGGACAAACAACAGACAACCAACCTCTCCCTGTGCAAAGTGCAGAAATAATGCTGTGAGAGAGCACACAATCCCGGGGCTGCAACATCTGATCTCCTTTTCCCTTTTGTTTTCCCTACAACTGCTTGTTGGTCAAGACAGCCATGTCTTTTAGACCTTTAAAAGGTGAGAACCGTTCCATGTTTGCTTGGGATGCGCCCACTGCATGATAGAAAATATTAAACAGCCAAACATGCTCACAGCTGGAGGAACCAGGTTTATTCTGAGCAATCCTGCCCTTGAAAATCACCTTTTGCCTGGGTGAGAAATTCCTCACATCCCATTTTTCAAGCCTATCAAGAGCAAAACTTACTCTGGCTGGTTTTGCCAGGAATCCCAATTTTCTCCTAGGCCATTCCAAGGCTGTAGGAGGGGAGGCTGTGCCAGCTGCTGCCGGGGAGGGGTGGGGGGAGCAGGGCACAGGTGGTACCTGTTTTGGGTGAGCATCCCTTCCTGCCCCAGCCCTTCCAGAGGGATGGGACATGAGCCAGAGGGTTTTATGTTGTTAGTGCTTGGCAAAGCTCACCCCTGTGCTGTGAGAGGGAAGCTGTTGTTGGCCAAAGGGTTTCCAGTGCCCGTAGGACACCGTGAAGTTGGTGCATTTTTAGATGTGTGGGGAGAAGAACTGATTCCAGTGATGGGTCATCTGATTTAACTTCTTTTTGCACAATGAAACAGCACAAGAAGTGATGAAATTAGATTTTCATGGACATTCTGGAAGCTTTATTTGGAAGCTGCTGATGACTCAAGGGAGACAACTTTCTTAGAATTCCTAGACAGCAAATTCCATCCATCACTCTAAGACGGAAAAACTCTTTTTTTTTTAACTCCAGATGATCCAAAACTCAGCTCTAGTACTAACCAGGCCAAAGTTTCACATTGTATTTTAACTTTGGATTGCAGCAGAGGTGAGGGCACATGGAGACTATTGAAGCTGTGTACAGAAACTTCACTCAGCTCATGGATATCCACCTTTTCCACCTTTCCCACCTTCCCTAATAAAAGCTGGTGAATTTTACAGCACAGACCTGTAAGATTTCACAAGTGGTTTAAATTCCTAAGCTCTGACATGTATTTGTAGAGTCAAAGAAAAATCAATCAATTGTAATAACAAATGAAACAGTTATTTTTAAGAATTAACATGTGTGTGACTCATCAAACATTTAGAAATTCAGTATCTTTCACAACACTGAAATCAAACAATTAGACTCCTTTGGAAGGTCACGATACAAAAAGAAAACAACACATAAATTTGAGTTCAACAGCAGCAGCTCATTTCTAATCTCTAATCCGTGGGCTTGCATCTCTGTGTGTCTTGGAAAATATACTCCTGGGCATGCATGTGCAAGTACAATCATGGATTTTTTGAGATACCTGGTGATATGCATTTGAGTATTTGAGATTAGACTTGAGCCTTTAGTCTCTTTCAAGTGCTTAAATAACTGTCTCTTCAGGCTCAAGCCAAACCAGTTTTTAGAAGTAGCTGGAGGAGCATTTAAAATTAATCTTCTCAATTCTGCTCCTGGATTGGCAAGTGTTTGGCAGTTGCCTTTTTTTCAGCTGGAATAGGAGATTCTCTTTCATTTAACACCAGGACCTGTCTTTGAGTCAAAATATACCTTTTTTTTTTTGAGGTGGTCCTTGCCTGACACCTCTTGTCTAGAAAAACACACTGAAAAAGGTCAGAATAGAGGGATCAAAAAATTTGAAATGATTTGGGACTAAATAAATATATATATTCAAAAAAAAAAAAAAAAGGAATACAGAGATTCAAGGTATTGATAATATTCTTCCAAGCGTGATTTCTGGTTTGGTCTTGGACTTCAGGATTTACCATCACAGCTGACTTAGGTTTTTTTGATTAATATTAAGTCTCACTCTAAGTTCTAGGACTGTTTATCGTTCAGTCACACTGCTCAGCCTCAACTGTCACAGTCTTGCCAGGCTCCTTCCCTGCACATGGTGCTTTCAGCTGGATGGTGAATCATGGAATCATGGAATGCTGTGGTTTGGAAGGAACCTTTTAGATCATCTTGTTCCAAATTCCTGCCATGACAAGTGATGCCACCCACTAAATCAGGTTGTTCAGGACCCTGCCAGAAAATTCAACGTTATACTCAGATATCTATTCCAAAGGGGGGGAAAAATCCCCAACATTCCCCTGAAATGTGAAAAAAAGAGAAATTTGGTGAAGTCACTTTATATCAACTCTGAAAAATGGGATCTGAAAAAATTTTCATACCTTTGCAACACTTTTTCTTTGCCTCTGGCCCATTAAAGGCCTGTTGGAGATGACAGCTCGGAACTGTGCTCTCCGGGCAGTTAATTAAGATGTTTATCCCTCTACTCCCAAACTTGGAACATTTCAATCTGCTTAATTCTCACAGGAAGTCAAAAATAAAGTCAGGGAAGAGCCATATTGTCGCACAACTGCAGTGGTCTCAAAGGAAGGGTTTTGCTCCCAGCCTGGTCTCCGTCTGCTGTGTCACAATAAAGTTTGGAAATTTTAGGAACACCCAGATGCAGAACCTTCACAGAATAATACAAAAATTGAGCATTTTGCTCCCTGTGAAGATATTTTAAGAAAAGATTAGGTTTACAACTATTTTGCGTGTCTACTTGTACTTCAAAGTCCGGGTTTTGGTAAAAATAAAACAAGAACATTTTTTTTTTTTTTTTAAGCCGATAGTTTTCCTTGGGATTTTTGCTTTTTGGAGAGGTGGCTTGGGTACACCTGGGCTGTAGGTGATCAATTCTTTCAATTTGCTGTCCTCCAGCCATCCCACGTGGGTGAACCCCCAATACACCCTGTACATTCAACACCCCCCATACATGTGCCAGCAGGATGGGAGGCATTCTGGATTACTGGAATTCCCAATGCAGCTAGGGCATGGATTCTGCAAGGAAATGAGGGCATCTAACTTAAATTTATAAGAGGTCTCTGGTATCATTTCAGCATCCTGTTACACTTTGGACTCGCTTGTTTTGCACACACAGGAACCCAATTAGAGCTGTCCAAAGAGTCTTGAAAAAAAATGAACTTAAGAAGCTTTAATTCTTGCTGAAAAAGACACTTTCTGCTCAAGATTTTCAAGTCCTCAGTCACAGCTGGCATGCCTAAGCTTTGGACAGAGCTTTCCCAGCTTCTCAAATAGGATTTCCTAATCTTTTTCTTCTGAAGTCTAATCAGGACAGGGTATATTTTGGATAGGAATCATTCCAAACCCCATTTTTTCCCCTTTTTTTTCTGAAAAATCCAAATGATTAACTTTCCTCTCTGCACTGCTGGTGCACCAGCTCTGCATTTCCTCATTTTTGACACAAGTGGGATTAGTGGAGGTTTGAAACAAAGGCTTTTCTGACAGTCTGTGTAGCCATGGCCAAACTCAGGAATACTGGGAATCCTGAGGAGAAAGCCAACTTGTTTCTAGCCCAACGAGGTTTGGAAAAGTATTTAAACTTTTGGAGCTTAACTAAACCTTCAAACCTTTGGGTATTGTCACACTGGGAACTGTGATAACTGCAGGTTTTATTATATGTCTTTCTCCTGCTATTTAATGTCCAATTAATTTCATGATAGGGCATATTAA
Source organism: Corapipo altera (assembly GCF_003945725.1). Taxonomy (NCBI): domain Eukaryota; kingdom Metazoa; phylum Chordata; class Aves; order Passeriformes; family Pipridae; genus Corapipo; species Corapipo altera. Next base: position 1,904,110 of record NW_020884915.1, read on the forward strand.
AAAGATGCTTCGTGTATGGAGGAGGATTGCATTGTGCTCTAACCATCTCTTCTAAAGCTACAGAGGGTGTTTTAAAATAAATAAATATAAATTTGTCCCAATTTTTACTTAAGACTACAATTAAATAACCAGTTCTTGGTTTAACTCCAAGTTTTCAAGAAAATATGGAGCATAACTTTTTTTTTTTTTTTTTTTTTTTAAGGAAGGCTAAGCATTGCTCTCGGGAATAAATATCCCTCTGACCCCTATAAAAATCAAGACACAAGGCCAGCATATGGAAATTATTTTCCTCTTGACCGTGACTTGCAAAAGAGATGCCTGGAAATATTGTGGTGTTTGTTGGTAGCAGCCTTGTTAAAGTGCTCCCCCCAAGCACAATAAAATGGCAGCATTTAACAGCCCCAGCACAGCCATTAGAAATGCTTACCCCTGTCTCTGTGCCACTGCAGAAGCTGGAATTCCTCTCAGCAATCACAAAAAGTGCTGGGTGAGCTCTATTTTAAGGACTCGGGGCAGGTTTTGGAAGCTGTTGAATATGCAGTCGTTAATTGGCTCCTTTTGCTGCAAGGAGCTGGCCCCAGCACAGGTCCCTCCTGGTGCCCACACGTGGCTGGGGCTGGCCCAGGGCTTTAAACACGTGGTTGGGCTGTTCAGGTGCTCAAAATGTGGCATTTGGGTACATAAGATTTGGATGTGTTCCTGAGGGATCGAGTCAGAGGCATCATAAAGTCACGGTATATCCTGAGTTTGAAGGGATCCACAAGGATTATGGAGTTCAGCTTCTGGCCCTGCACAGGAAAACATCCAAAATACCACCAAGTGCCTGAAAGCATTTTCCAAGCATTTCTTGAGCTCTGGAATGCTGCAGTAGGGAATATATCCACACTATTGTGCCTTGGCCCATCATCCACAACCATCCCAACCCAATTCCTTGTCAAGGTGACACAGAAATGTAAGTTGGGGCAAAATCATGGACAGTCTGAACGTTTTTTCTTAAAGACCCAGATCTCCAAATTTCATTTAAAATCCCAGTTCTGGCCAAGGCCCCTTTTTTGGAAGGGTGCCTTTAGCTTTGCATTGACCTGTGGCAGTGGACATCAAGCAAGGGTGGACAGTGTATCCCATGCAGGAGTTTCCCACATGAGGGCACTGCTGATTCCATCCCCTTAGGTTTCATGGTGTTGACATGGGATGAACTCAAAGGCACAAGAGATGCTATCGTCTTAAGCAGAATATAATGGGACATTTGCATTTTCATTCCCTTCTTTCCTAAGTCACCACCCACAGCTTCGTTACCACACCTAAATATAGAAGGGTGATGTTCGCACATTCTTTTGTTCTAAAATTCAATTAATTTTTTATTAGCAGAATTAAATAATTAATACATTTCCTTAAACTTTCCAAAAACACTCCACTGCTGGAAGGACCTCACAGTGCCTGCACCACATGGATCTGCTCCCTGTAAAACTTTTTAAACAATTCCAGCCTCCAGCATCAGCAGCAAGATCCAATTTTTGTGGCTGTCAGATGAAAAAGGGCCCCGCTCTGCTCAGAAACATGCAAAGTGTTTCATCCAGAGTGATATTTGTCTAAAAGATTTCTCTCCCCAGCTTTCACTCAGAAACCTTCTGCCAGTCGTGTCCCAAAGACCAACTGCTGGGAAATTTAGTGGGAATGTGTATATAGAAAGAAAAGTAAAAATTGTTTTGTGGTTTCTTCCAAAACAATTTTGGCAGGAGATAAACATACATAGGAAGCCACATTTATAAAGGGCACTTTCTGTGCAGTGCTGAGTCTGGGTATGTCCCTCTCACAGCAGGAGCCATAATTCTAAAAGCTAGATTAGAACTATCCAAGATCCAACATTCCTCACAAATGCTGTGGTGGTTTTTTTCCCTGCCTTTTGAGGGTTCTGTAGCATGGGCTACAAAACCAAGAGGGACCTACAGGATGACTAAGGCCAGTCCTCTCCTTCACTTCCCTCTCTACCAGCACAAAGTCCTGTTCAAAAATGCAGAGTGCAAACTGAATACTTAGCCCAGCCCTCTCTGTGCTCGTTCTGCCCTCTTTGAAGTTGAACAAATGAAGGGTTACTTCTCAGGCAGGGAAAAAAAATGAGGTTGATTAACCATGGGCATGCATAATTTATACAGAGTTTGAACATCCTGTGAAAATGGGCCAAAGATGTTTCTTTATAAATTGGGCTCTATGAATTCTAGATGATCTTTAGCATCTATTATTGCTCAGGCAGAGCGTGTGGCTCTGTACTGTCTGACTCAGTTTCCTCTCTGCCACTCAATTTAAATGCTCAACCCTTTGCCAGCATCACCAAAATCAGTCTTTGAATCACCCTGTAGCACTCCAGTGCTGCCCTGTGGTTTGCTGGGCAAGGAAGAACCATTTGGAAAACACAGGATTCCCATTTGAAATTATAGCTCCTGGAAGGGATAGAGGAAAAATGCCTTGCAAAGCTAACCTCAGCCCAGGTAGCATGTTGCCTGTTCTCTGACAAACCCTGCATGTGCCTTTAAGAAACAAAAATTAATGCAAAGCTTATTACAATCCTGGTGGTTGCTAACGCTTTCTCTCTTCCACTGTCCAAGTGTCTGAATTTCAGCTTCAGATGAGTGTGGCCTGCTGGGATTTGAGCTGCCAGTTTAATTAGTGTTCAGTAATTTCAATAATGAGTGACAATTCATTGGGGCTTTTAGGTTGGTCTTCTGTTCAGAAGCAAATCAATAATCCACAGTTTTTCCCCTTCTTTAAAGACAAGAAAGTGGCATGTGAGTTACATCAGATGAGAGAAAATAAATGAGGAAAAGCACAACTCCCTCAGTAACTTGAGAGGCAATTGGCTTTAATGGTGTGGGCAGCCTCCCTGGTTTGTTGATGTTATTGGATGAACAGAAAGGTCATTAGTATCTGGAAAGGGGCTCCAAAGATTCTCACAGTAAACAATTTGCCCTGGCTGTAACCATAGTGATTTGGGTAAATGAACACAGGTATACGGATTACTACTGTATTCCCCAGGCTGCCTATATTATTGCCTCAGAAGATATAAAAACAATTGAGGCTAATTGTATGAGAGTGAGTTTATTACAAACATAAATGGAAGGGGAAAAGAAACCAGATATATTGTTCAGAAGGTTTTTTAATCTCTTAATTTTATATGTACATGTGCACATATATATGTGGCGAAGGGAATGCATCTGTGAGGATACATTCACATGTGGAAACGTGCACTGGTAGGTTTTCTCTTGAGCTGACCTCCAGTTTGGTCCACAGACCAAACAGACTAAACTGGAGTGCAGATTTACCCCTCACTGCCTGAGAGTGTGATGTTTTCCACCCTGGACACCATTCTCCAGTTGAGCATCTTGGTGCTGGTTGACGGTGGAGTTTGGGATGCTGAACAAGAAGACCAACAAAAACATTTTTTTTTTTTTTAACCTTTGAAGGCTAAGAAGAACAGAACTGCCTGAAAACTAGGAAAAATGTGTTTATCCCAACAAGACATTGATATGCTCTGCGTCCCCAGCCCCGTCCTGGGGAGTCACCCACTCCACCCACAGTATTGCACCGACGTCCAGTAGCAGCATCTTTTTTAAAGTTGCATTGCTCCCTTTTGTTACAGCAACAAAGAGCCAGCCTTGGCAAGAGGCTGCGATTTGCAGTATACAAACCCATTAAAAAAACACAAATGAAATACCCAGCTGGGAAGGTCAAGTCTAATGAGGTGGTCTGTTGTGAGAAGTGGTAGCTCACAGCATCCCCCATGTAGGCCAGAGGTGATTCCAAGTGAACAGCTGCTTATAATTATTATAATCTGACACTTTTCATCCACCTCAGGTGCTATTTTTTTCTCACAAGAGAGCAGATTAATTGTATATCAACTGATATACATAAAAAAGGGTTTGATAGAAGGCTTAATAAAGTAACATTAAATAGACGCTCCCACTGAAATTCTAATGTGTATATTCTTAATTAAATTCCCTCGTACAGTACAGTAATTCAGGTGCATTTGGATTCTTTTTGCCTCCTCTGAATATAAAGTTTAAAATTATTGTTGCTATGAAACTGAAGAAAAATAAGGAGGGAAAAACCCTGTGAGTCTGACCCACATAGGCCCCTCTTCTGGAGGGAGAAAAATCAGTTAATGCTCCATCTCTCATTCTGCTCCGTGTCTACGCAGGCCCTCGGTATTCTCATGTTAAAGAATATGCTCTCCCATTAGAATTTCAATAGAGCCCTGCTCCCAGGTGAAAAGGCAATATCCACATTAAAATGAAGATATTATTAAAAAAAAGAAAGTACCATGTGCAGCAGTCTATTGACATCACTCTGGAGGGAAACTGTTGATTTAGAGGAGGAGAGGTAGCAGCGTATGTGTTTAAATTGAACATCTAAAATCACCAGGTCCGCTGCTATTTACTGGTGTACAGCAACTAAACACACAATGTTTACACGACTTCACAGCGGGTCCTTTCTCCCAAGTCATAAAATATAACCCAATATTACCCACGAAAAGGAATATCCCAATTAAGCCTCTTCTCTAAACACTGCCTGAGTGGTATTAAATTGCGGGGTTTGCTGTGAAGAGGAAACTTTCTCTGCAGCGCAGGCGTGTGGTGTTTAATCAGACACGTTCAGTACAACTGCTTGGAAAAATGAATGGAATCTCATGAGTCCCATGATGGTTCCTATTGAAATGAATGAAAGACACATGGGGTTTGCTAAAGATTTCAGTCTGGGCCTTCAGAGACCCCACTGTCTTCCAGCACTGTGTGCTTGGTGTGTGTGTGTTAGCAAGGGGAAACCTGAAGAAAAGGGACATTTGGGCAACTTCTGGTGTTCTCCAGGGGATTCACACCAGCCATCAGGACCCCAGTGATCAGTAAGATGCACCATGTTGTATTGGATCAGCTTGAGATCAACTTCGCTTGTCTCTCTTGGAAGAGCAGATTTTTCTTTCTACTGTTTGGGTATAAAGAGAAAATGTACCTTTTCTCTGTGGTGACCAGTGACAGGACCTGAGGGAATGGCCTGAAGTTGTGTCAGGAGAGGTTTAGGTTGGATATTCTTCATCCAGAGGGTGGTTGGGCACTGAACAAGCTCCCCAGGGCAGTGGGCACAGCACCAAGGCTGCTAGAGCTCAAGGAGTATTTGGATGATGCCCTCAGGCACATGGGTTGACCCTTGGAAATGGTCTTGTGCAGGGCTAAGGGTTGGACTCGATGATCCTTTTGGGTCCCTTCCAACTCAGCGTATTCTGTGATTCTGTCATTTCATCAACATGAATCATTTTGATCCTTCCACTCTGTTTCTAGTGCACAAGATCTTTGCACAAACCTTCTCCCAGAAACTTCCTCAAGCTACCAGAGACAATTTTGGATCTTCTCCAGTGTGCTGGCCAACACACAGATTTCCTCACATCCACACAAACACAAACTAACTCCTATGAATTTCTTGGTATGACCCTTGTTTCCTATAGAGTCATTAGGTCAGTGCTGAGCCTTCAGTGTATAAGGAGGAATTTGTTTATTTTTCTAAACTTCAGTTCAAATCTCAGTGCAGGACAATTTCCTATGGTGTTAAATAGCACATTTCAACCTAATCCCAAATTTCCCTAGCATTTGGTAGAGATTGCCTTCTTCTAATTATCATTTACTTCTAATTAAATGTTGAACTTGTCGTGATTTTCAAAAATAAAGAAAATAATTTCTAGTCCATAAAAAGCTTTAGACTGCAGAGAAAGGGGGAGATGTAACATTATTGAGGTAAAGTTACACCATGTTTTGATAACAGTGGTTTCACGAACCCCAAATACTCACAGCCTCACCATGATCCATTGAGCAGTTCACATTACACATCAAAGCAAAAGTGAGACTTGCAAAAAAATTTTTATATGTTTTTACAGTTTCCCCCAAAATGTCTGTTCAACCCAGACAGATACTAGATCCTATAAGAGGATATCTTTTCTCTTTTTCTTTTTTATGACATGACCTTTTAGAAAACATCGACTTCCTCTTCCATCTGAGACAGGAAAAGAAGAAAAAACTTCAAGAAATAATTTATAATTCATCAAGATACTGCAGGGGGAAAAAAAATTGTTGGGGTTGCCCCTTACTTAACCTGAATGTGCACAAAATTTTTATTGGAGGCTAAAAAAAGAAAAATCCATCCAATATCACTTGTGTCCTTTGTGTTTGTCCTGTACTTTCCAGGTTGCTGAGGTGTGATCACAGAGACCTACACATGAGCTCCCCCTCCACCAGCTTTGCTCTCAAGCATCAAATGTCGTGTCCAAAAGCTCTCTAGACTTGGTTGCCTCTGAGCCCTTGAGTTCTTCAGCACAGGCAAAGTGGGAAACTATGGAAACCTTTGCATGGTGGAGCAGGAATACTAAAATATAGTATTAAATATAACGGTCCTGTTTTGATGGAAACACCGAATGGTTTGGGTTGGAAGATCTTACATCTCACTCCAAACCCCTGCCCCGGGCAGGGACACCTTCCACTAGACCAGAGTGATAAGACCAAAACTGCAACTCAACTTGCAGCTCAAAAACTTTTCATTCAGTTGAAGTTTGAAAGTAAAAGGTGGTGGACATTAAAAATTATTCAAAATGAAGTGGTTGGCAGGATTGGTCTGAACAAGAGCTGACTGTGGTTGCAATGAATAATTACAGTCATATTTGCACTGGTCCATGATATCTTTTAAAATAAATTACAGACTCATCACCCCACTGCCTCCTGGCAAAGGGGATTGAACATTTATGTAGCAACAGACAATAAACTCTTTTTAAAAAACAACCGTACTTAGCAACTATTAGGGGAAAAATAGCTATATATCTCAGACACTTGAAATAATTTGTAAAAATCAAGTGATTGAATACAGCTGGTACTTGGACATAAATTTCTTTACTGGAAACTGAGATGAAACCCTACAGATTTTTAGATGCCTGGAAGGTTTATCATCCTCTCTGCTATGAGCCATTGGTGGGAGGGACTCAATAGTAGAAGCATTCAAAACTTTTTTCAGATAAACCCCACAGAACAGAGCCTGGTGGGTATCAGGTTGCCTTCTGCACATCCTTTGCCTCACTCTCGTGCTGAGTGCATCTAAATACTTCAGCTGGATGGGGCAAAAAAATCTGCTGACATCATCCATGGACTCTGGGCTCAGATTTTCCTGTAAGCAAATACTAAAATAACCATGGGAGAACAGCAGTTAGACGAGGAGAAATGCTAAGATCCTGATTCAGCAAAAGCTTTTACAAAGGTATTTAAAGTTAAGCACATGCTTAAGTGCTCTGCTGAATCAGGACCTAGGGGAGGTCTTGTTATCTATGAAAGATTTCTAAGTGGGAGAGTGGAGAAGGAAACCAAGGTGTACAGTTACAAGAGTGTAAAGAGAAATGGAGATGTGGGAAAAGTTTTTGGGTTGAGGTTATTATTCTAAATTTCTCAAGAAACTCAACAAAGATGTGTAGAAACAAATATCCAGTCAAATTAAAGCGGAGGTAGAACAAAGTGAATGGGGCAGGAAAATGGAGATGGAAGAACATGAACTGACATTCCAGCAAGTGAAAAGCAGAGGAAAACTTCAGTGCTGTGCATGGAAAATAAAGTACTCCAGGAAAAAAAAAAGAAAGCAAACCAAAAAACTATGACTGAAAATTTATAACTCTCACCAAGATCCCTTCAGCATCAAATCTAGAAGGGAGGGGGAAATAATGACAGTCTGAATTCAATCTTTTAACTTTGGTGTTTCAACTAGGAGAAGAGGAAAGCTCAAGGGTTGAACTGTTCTGGAGGTAATTCCCACCCTCAGCCATGGGGAATGACATCCAGCAGAACTGTCCCAGGATGGTGCCGCAGCCCCACACCTGGTCCTGGAGAGGAGGCACAGCACCACCACCAACCACAGTGCTCAGCCCCACCATCCCTGTCATTTTTTTACCATCTGCTGGTCCTCTCAACCACTTGATGCCATCCTATGTTGGATGTCATCCTGATTTGCCCAATCCTTTTGAGAGAGTAGAGGACAAGTCAGCTGGCTGGGTCCCAGATACTGGTGCAGGTTGAATTCTCTCAAGCTCACACACTCAAGAACCTCCCTACAATTTGAAACACAATGCAGTGAGTGGGAATGACTATGAGATTTCCTTCAAATGAGCTCTCCTGATCCATAATAACTGCATTAATCCTTCCAGTTGAGCAGTCCCCCTCCCTCTGTTGATTATGAAAAAGGACTAAAGTTAGAATGCAAACTCTGATGGCATAAATAGACCTAAGTCTCTTAAAAACTTTAAAATTTCAAGTGACTGATGTCTTTTAAGCCTAATGAGTCCTTGTTCTTGAGCTGGGAAGGAAGAAGAACCTTCCTTGCCAAAAAGGTTTACCTGGGATCATTCTTGTAGTGGAGAAGCACGCCAAGTATTTGTGGGCTGTCTGTTCTTGGCAGCAGGTTTCCTCTGTGCATTTCTTTGATTACACCCATGTAATATGATGATTATCAGATTTCAGTTACTGTTGCTGTTCTCCAGCTCAGCCTGTAGCAATAAATTAAAGCAGGCGTTCTGCTTAGTCCTGCATCAGGGCACTTTAATCACATAACGTGACCATTAGATTCTCTGTCCACAAATTGGCCACAAGTTTGGTCAAATTATCAAATTACATTACTGGAGTAATATTAAAATCATGTGAGGGGGTTTTAAATCCCAGTAGTTCATGAACTTTTTTTAATATCTGCCAAGGTGAACAATGGGACCCTTTGCAATCCCCCAGTGAGCACCTATTAAAACCACAATTTACAACTATACATATCATCTAACGTGTTAACCAGGTGTTCCAGTGTTATTGTTTGAAACTCTACCTAGGTTTAAATCAAATGAAGAAAAGCCAAAAGTCCAATTAAAATCCCACATTGCCTCTTTATCGTGTGTAGGTGAAAGACATTTGTTATAGATTTAATGGCAGGAATCTCATAAAGTTTTAGACCATCCTCTTTTCTTCCCAGTTTCTTGTTTCTTGCTCAGATTCTCACAGCTTACTGGCATTTCCTGTTCTTAGCTGTAAAAAAAATAGAATAAATCTAGGAATTTCTGGCTTAATTTTAGTAGCATCCTGGACACTCCAGCAGAATTTGACAATTGAGTGTTGTCATGGGATATTAAAATCCTGCAGTGGGCCCATTTAAGCTATTATTTCATAGGCTGTCCCTTAATCAGTTCCATCCCTCGGCTCTGCACGCTTTGCCAACATGTGTCTATTTTATTTAATAGTTCAGTGACAACAAATTTATGTTGCTAAGCTCCAAAAAGTAAACCTTACCAAAATACCTCCCCAAACTGCCTTTACAGACATCCACCAAAGTAATATGGAATTCAGTTGTCTTCACTTGTCCGTAATTACTTCCAGACCCAGGCTGCCTATCTTTGTCTTTGGCCATTTTTCTCATTCCACTTCAGCCCAGAAATAGTGGTGTTTCTTTACATTTATGGTTTTCTACTTAGATTTCATTGTCACCCACCCCTCCTACCTTTTGATTTTAGCAGACCCCGACATTTAAGTAGTGACCCAGCTCTCCCTCCAAATATATGTTTGCTTCTCTGTTTGACAAAAGGCTTGGCTTTTCAGTGCCCAATAAAACAAATTAATTTTCTTTCTGTGAGACAACCTTCCCCACCCCCCTTCTTTTCTATTGCATTAAAACTGGGACAGTGTAAAAAGTCACCGTTGCCTTGCTAATTTGAAATCCATTGAATAATATGATAAATGAGAGCAACTTTTTGTCCAGAATTAGGGAAACTGGCAAAAAAGAAATGTGTCAGTTACAGCACATCTGTTCTCTTTTACACTTTACTTAAGAAAATAACTCTTGCCAGATTTTACCCACCCATCATAATTACACAATTTTTACAGATGTAGTTTGTAACAGCTTCACTTTGGTCCAAAACCTTTAATATGACTCGCAATGAATTTATTTCTTGGCTTGCACTTTATTATGTTTCTGCAATAAAAGGGCTGAGGTAAAGTTATTTGTTTCCAGCTCTGCACCTTTTGCTAATATTTTTATAAACAAAACTGCCAGGCTAGAAATGATTGTTGCTGTCATCACCACTGGTACTATTGCAATTGCTACTCATTTTGCGTTTGGACATTTGATTTGGCTTTTGCTCTGCTCTGAGTCTGTTTTCCTTGCTCTTAATTATCTGTTCTTTGGGAGCATCCGACCAGCAAGAAGAGGACCCGTGTATGCCCAGCTGCAAACGATAAACCATCATGACTTCCCCTGATGTTTAAAGACAACGGTAGTGATTATTGGAAATGGATCCTGGCTTTGAAATTTTGAGGAAGATCCAGAAATCTCTGTGTCTCAGGAGTGTCAGGGCCTAGAGATTTGATTTGGCCCATGGAAGCACAACCTGGGCTCCAAAGCCCAGGCCACTTCCATGCCAGGGACTCGGCGTGGGCCAACCTTTAATTGTAACAGCATGGCAGGCAGTGCCACCATCCTTAGGCTCTGTCTCGCATTTACATCGATTTCCAAAACTTTATAAATCAGATGCAAATATTTTCAGCTGCTGAAACTTGCCATAAAATACCCTGGCCTTAGTCCAAATGAATCCTGACATCCAATTTTTAAAAAGGAAAAAAAAATTAAATAAAGGAAAGAGAAATTGCAGTTTCCGACCAAGAGCAGATAGGATATATCAGGTTTCTTTTTTTGGGGCCAGATACTTAAAATAATTGATTCATGGGGAACAGCACGTTATTTCATGAGCACAACCAGCCCAGTAACAATGCTTTGGAAGAAGACTTTATGTTTAATTAACAGGCATAGACAGAGTATTGCCCAGAAACTGATTTTGAGCTTGTAAATTAAACCTCTATTACTTTTAAAAGAGAAGGGTGACAAGTTGAGTGGAGGTGATGCTCTCAGCAAGCTCTGAGCATGTGCTTGGTGCCCACATAGATCTCTGCTGCACTAAGGGATATTATTGTTATTATAATTCATGGGATAAACTGTAACCACTTGCAACTGCTCCACGCTGCACAACCCAATTAAGAGCAACAGAAATGGCTCCACTTAATGGGTCCAATGACATGATAATGCCTTCAAAGGGTCAGTGCCCTACATTGCACATCAATGGTAGTTGACACACTGTTTTTTAATGCTACCACTTAAATATGCATTAGAGGTTTGAAAGCAGCATTGAAGTAATGAGAAGGGTTAGGCTTAAACTTATAAGTGCAAGTAAAGTGTGACCTGCAAATACAAGTGTTGATAAATTCAGGATAGGGGTTTTTTTAAGCATAAAGGCACTTTTCAGGCTTAGGTATCTTTAAATTGATGCTGCTGCAAAACCCAAAACATTTACTGAGTTCACTCAAAGCAGATGAAGCCTGTAAAAGGGACAGGGCTGCTTTACTCACAGTATGATGGCAGCATGCCCATAAATATAGGATTTTTGAAACAGAGTTTAGGAAGCCGTTCAATGTGCAATCACAACATGAAATAACATCTTGTCAGAGCTTGGTCAGAGAGCTAGGCATGATTCCCTTCTGCCCTGAACCCTGTCCCCACAAAAATATTTAAGTCCCTTTTGCAGCACCTGCAGAAGAGGGAAGCACAGGTGAGATCCCAGGCATGCTCCCAAGGCAACCACCAATTCCAGGAGGATTCCCACCTGATCAGGAGTGGTGTAACAGCTTGACAGTCTTCTTCTGCTGCCACTGGGGCCTTAGATATTTTGAGGTTGCTTATTAAGCTGCTGCTGTTTTATCACTTCAATCTGCTTTTTTCTTTTAGGTAGCTCAGAGACACCTAATAGAACAAAATAAGGGTAGATGTACAGGATGAGTTACTAGGGGCTAAAAGGCTTCTGATTTCACTGTCAGTTCAAGCCTGTACTTGCTAAGGACACTAAGGCCATGGGAGTCAGATGGCATCAAATCTGTGTTCTCTGAGTCTCCTCTGCTCAGCTGTCCCATGGAAATTAGGCAAATTCACTACAAGTCCTGCAACCTTTGTGGGGTTTTCTGTGATGAGACAAATCCAGGTCTGAAATCCAAATTGTTACCTCTTGACCTTGTCCAGGCTGCTGGACCTGCAGCATGTGGATGGGAAGGGCTGCAAGGCACCTGCAGCTAGCACTGACCACAAGACTCACTTTAAATCAGAACAAAACAGAAAAGGAAATGAAAAAAGAAAAAAAAATGGTTTATCTAATATTTTGGATGTCAAATTGCTTTTTAAAAATCCAGCATCATCCCTCTAATCCCATCTGAACATTGTGTGCATGCGATTTAAATATGTTAATAATCACTCGCTGCTCCTGTCATTTAATCTCTTTTTTTAAGTTGTTTAGTCAGATACTGGAGCGGGTCCAGTTCCTTTTTCCAGCTGAGCCCTTTCTCTCTGCACATTGTAGGGCTCATTTTTGGGAGATAACAGAACACATTAGCTCTGTGAACACTTACAGTTCTCATCACACCAACCCCCTTTATCCAGCGCCGGCGCGGTGCCGCCACTCACTCTCTACCCAACCTCGAGCCTGTGCAGCACAAAGAGAGTCTTTGGTGCTGTGGAGGCTGCACATTTCCAGAGCAACGCACGGAGCTTCCTCCCTCATTTACGGGAGGAACCAGCTGTAATGAATTTAGATGATATTCAGCTCTACTACGCTGCTTAATTCACTCGGTGGCCTTGATGTTATAGGAGATGAGCAAAGGGACTGGGGGTAAATCCAGTTGACTTGGTGTTAAAGTTAACATTAACAACAGTAACAGCAAGCTCCCAGTGTTCGACTGTCACTGACCCTTCAACACGACTCAAAAGCGCTGTGATTCCCATATTTCCCCTGCTAAAGCAAATACAAGCCCGAGCGGGAGCGCGCGGTTGGTTTTGAGCGTGCCCTGCGCTGGGTGGTCTGGGGACTTATCCTACTTCCCATCTCATTTGCCTGCAAACGCCTTCACCTTGTCAGGGCCAATAATTATCCGGCCAGCGATGCTCAGAGCTGCCATTCCTTAAGATTGGATGAGATTGAAGAGGCTGAGGCTCGGCTCCTCTGTGCATTTTCTCCGTCAGTTAGTGTATACACTGGGGGCCCGGCGAGCCCTACAGCAGAGCTACACTAACTTTCTCTCCCCTTCCTTATTATGGAGCTTAATAACAGCAGGCAGTGTATTAATATGTAAGAGATCAAGAGATTATTGATTAGAATCACTTGGCTAATATCCCCTGTCTGTCATGTAGTTCAGCAGCCCTTTCATGATTTTTTGTGTCAGTCCATTTAAATATTCATGACAGAGTTGCTTTGTACCTCCACGGCTGAATTTCTAATTAATCTGTCAAAAGAAATACAATATGCCCCTAAGCCTTATTATTATAAGGGTCAGCTGAAACAGAGCTGGCCTGGCTAGGCCTAAGGGGTAATTAATTATAACAATGCGGTGTTTACCTTCGTCGGTACCTGCGGCCTAAATGAGTGCTAAATTAGACTCAAACCACTTCAGTCCGTGTTTGAAGCACCCCGATATGCCAGACTAAATCATAATGATGGGGAGGAGAGAGCGGAGAGCCGCTCCTGTGTAACAACATAATCAGCAATTATAGCTAGGAAATGGGGAGAAGGGGGAATTTTATCTCATTAGAAGAGCCCGAGCAGAAAGTTTTTTTTTCTGTCACCAGCTCTTTTCTTTCGAATTCAAATGATCCCACTCTAAAGGTGAGGGATCTCAAATTTAATTCCAGTGCAGAAAGCCAGCCTAATTAGTGGTATACTTTGGCTAAAATATGAATGACATTTGCTCCAGCTTGCAGCGGCCTATTAATAGAGGGTGTCAGAGTGAAACATTAAGTGTATCATTCTTCTGTCAATTTATTTCTGTCATTATTGTTTCTTTATTTCCTCTGCCACATTATGGTCACTAATTTCTTCTCACTTTTATGAGATTCTTAATGTGGGCCTTTAATGAACTCCAAAAACTCAACCACAACTCTGAAATTAAAATACTAGTCTCCTGTCAGTGTGATGCGACAGAGTAAAACTTGAATAGTATCATTCTTCTGTCAATTTATTTCTGTCATGATTTTTCTTTATACCCTGCCACATTATGCCCACTAGTTTAATTCCATTTTTATGTGACTTGTTAATGTGAATTTTAGGTGGCTTTTAATCACCTCCAAATTTGTAGAATATCACAATAAATCATAACTGTATCCCCTCTTATGACAATTTATTTCTGTCATTATTTTTTATTTCTCCTTCCTTATTACAACTCCGAGTTTCGTCTCCTCCTCTGTGACCTTTACATAGTTGCATTTTGAAAAGAGGGAGCACAGCCAAAGTTTCCTCTTTTCCATCATCTCGGTGGTGGTGGCATCATAACGTTCTGTCCGTCAGGTGATGCTCTGCCCATCCAGGAATGCTTTGTCCACCCAGGAATGCTCTGCCCACCCAGGAATGCTCTGCCTGTCCAGTGATGCTCTGCCCATCCAGGAATGCTTTGTCCATCCAGGGATGCTTTACCTGTTCCCACCGTCCCAGCCACAACTCTGGCATCTCCCAAATTGGCACACAACAAGTTGTGCACCTTGATGTGCCCCAACAGTAAGAGCCTGGCCCAGCATCCCCATCGTGTTTCACTTAAGGGTTGTTTTTTGACTAAATGACATTTCATTACTGTTATTGATTGGAGCCTGTGTAATGAAAGGGGGTAATTAATTTGAGGTGGTAAATCCCATTTCCCACAATCACTGAGGGACAATCCAAGCATGCTGGTGCTGCAGCACCAGGAGGTAACATGAGATGTTCAGCACCAACAGCACACTCTGTACCTCCTTCTACAACAAAATTTCAGGAAGAAAAATTCTTCAACAAACACAGAAACTTACACCAGTTCTTTGGTAGTCACTTACCAAAAAAAACCCACAACATAGTGTTTTTTCCATTTTTTCCTGCCTCAAATAGCTGCACATCTAAACTTCAGCCTGGCTGAGGAGAAGATGGAGTAATCCCCAGCCAGTCTTTTGGAGCTGTGCATAAAGCATCTGTAAATGATGAAAAAGGAGAAGAGGGGGATCTTTTTTCCTGAGATGATTGCAAACACGATCATTCACAGACCTCTCCCTCTGCCTGGACCGGCTCATCACTCCACATTCCTGGTGGGGGATGCCAGGCTGTGACTCTCCTTTACCCACACATGAAAACAGAGTGGAGAGAGCCAAAACATGTCACTGCCACTGCAGAATCTATCATGTGTGGCACTTCAGCTCTCTGGAGTGCTCCAAAAGGAGGTGGAAACCATTCCTCTGGGACTCAGGCTGTCATACATCTTGGTTGACTTTTTCCCAACCATCCCTTCTGGCATGCAGGAGATTCCTGCAGCACCTTGTTAAGTCCAGCCCAAATAGCTCAGCTAGAGCAAGTAAGTGGGCTTAAAGCCTTACTCAGAGTAGTGGGGTGTGCTAGGAGGAAAATGCCTTCCCGGGGAGGTGGGGTCACATCACTGAAGGATAAACAAGGGGAAAATCAAACGACTCCAGAGACACAAGCAAACTGCAAGTAGGTGACCAGAACATGAATAAGCTAAGACAAGGCTGATTTGGACTGGATTTTTGATATGAAGGTACTGACTTTCTCACTAAATGATCTGGAGAAATGCACAGAGGCCATGATGGGGAAGCTCTGCTGCTTTTGGCTAGTGTAGACCCAAATCCTCTTCAAGTCCCTGTGGTAAAACTGCCACCAAAGATCCAGGGATCCGCATTTCTCCAGACCACTTAATGAGAAAGTCAGTACCCGTACATGCAAAATCTTCCTGGGATCATGTGAGGTCCTGGAGGCACCAGAGGGATGTTTTATTCCTATTTTCCCAGAGCTCAGTGTCACCTGTGAAGCTCGTGGAGTTGATGAAGCGGATGCTCAGTGGGTACAGCCCCGCTCCAAGCGCTCAACGCGCCAGTGCTTCCCTAAGTCGAATTTACTGCTCTCCTTTTTGAGCAGGATAAAGCAAACAAATTGCACAAAGGAGAATTCTGGTGAGGAGCCTGACACCGTATTTCCTGCATCTGTCTGCCATTGCTGAACCCATAGGAAATGGCACATCTTCAGCCTCTAGACTGCCATTAATTAGGTGGCAGTGTGTGGTGTGCGTGCATAGGAGGCTCTCAGAAGATGTGCAGCAAGGGCCACGACCAGGTATAGGCCTGATAAAGGAGTTTAAATGGCTGTAGGATTTAACTCTATCCATATTCACCAGGGTTTTTTCCAAAATTCAATATACTCCTCAGGACTAGAAGTCACAAGTTGGCATTGGTCTACTTGGACACCCAGTGATGTCTGCAAAGAGATGGGGCATATAAACTACATTTTCTTCCAAATCCAAATTCTTGAGTATGCTTCATACAGGAACTTTTACATTTTTTGAGCTTGAGGACCCAAAAATGGAGAGGAGCTCTACACAACAACTGGATTTTGAGATCCATTAAATCAGAATAAGCAGCACCTGTGTGCAATGTCACATCAACAAAGCCAACCATTGCTGTTTTGCTAAGGCTCTCTACAGACTGGTAAAGCATGAAAGTCCCATAATTTCATAAAAATCCCAAGTATACAAATTTCCATACAGTAGTGCTTTCATATCTAATTTAAAATGAGTAACAAGCTTACTCTATACATACAACAGATCATTAACTTGATAAGATACTGGTAGCATATTAAGTGAATATTGTGTTGTGCTGGCAAAACAAATACAGAAGAGAAATTTGCTAATGCAAAAGATTTTTTATATCATTAGGAGTGGGTCATCTTTTGGTATTTAAATAAGCACAGTGAATTCCATCACTGAGCAGCTTTCGCCCCCCCCCCTTCTCTAAATTAAAGCAAAAGCACAAGATGAAAAAAGATCCATATAAAAGTGAAAGGTTCAGTCATATTATTTTAATTATTTTATTTTATCTATTTTTTTGAAGGGTGAAATAATCTGAAACATCATCTTTTATAGTTTTACTTCTCCTTTTGTGTTCTCAGCCTTGCAAATTCTGAATACAAAGAACTGGTTTTATTTTCATACAGGCTGTGTTTCACATTTTGTAGAGTCTGTTTGCTTCTCTTTCAATATTTGCCTAAACAAAAGTATATCTTAAACCTATGAAGCCTGTATCAGTAACATGCATATTAATTTTAACTACAATAAGGTCAAAACTTTCTATCTAATTTCATATTAAAGCACTCTTTAAAATTCCAGCACACTGGAGAGCGAAAAACATTAACAAAAAATATTTACACATGGGGTGTTTCTTAAAGAATGAGTTATAATCATCTCAGAAAAAGGGCCTAAAGGGGGAAGGTACCAAGAGGACTGAGGCTGGTGGGATGGGAAATAAATATATATATATGTGTGTGTAGGCAAACATAGGCATCCCCACATTCTGTTTATACATAAATGTATTGGCAAAATTTGCAGTTCTTCCCCTGCGACCATGGCAGGGCCTCAGAGTGAGTTCCTTTGTCTTAAATCCTGAATATTATGGGGGATTTTTTGTAGAAAGAGTGATTGCCTGAGTGTTGGCAAGTGTGTGCTGCTGGGTACCATGGCAGGGACACAGGTGCTGATGGATACAGATGCAGGTGCTGATAGATACAGATGCAGGGATGCAGGTGCTGATGGATACAGATGCAGGGATGCAGGT